>NC_133651.1:157086660-157294001 GCF_009905375.1 Apium graveolens | reverse complement strand
TTTTGATTATTAGAGACTCCCCCTGAGTTTGTGGATCTTTGATTTGAGAAAGGGGAACTTTCTATAGGTGATCTATCTTGATTTCCAGCTTCTCTTGATAACCCGATGGATGGTGAATTTTGAGTACCAACGGATGAAGCTGGTTGTCTCCCGACGGATAAAGCAGACTGCCTCTCGACGGATGAAGCATTATGCAACTCCATAGATATTGAGTTTTGTGCTTCATTGGTAGTAGATTTTTCTACATTATCCTTAGATACTGTTTTTTGATCACTTTCATCATCACTGTCATCACTAACCATCTCCACATTGTCAAATTTGAGACTCTCATGGTAATCTCCATCTTACAGTCCTTCAATCTTTTTATCATCAAACACAACATGTATTGATTCCGCAATAATATTGGTTCTTAGATTGTAGACTCTATATGCTTTACCAACAGCATATCCAACAAAAATTCCTTCATCTACTTTAGCATCAAACTTCCCATTTTGATCAGTTTGATTTCTCAGAATATAGCATTTGCAGCCAAAGACATGAAGAAAATTTACATTTGGCTTCTTATTCTTGAACAATCGATAGGGAGTCATGCATCTTGCTTGATTAACCAGTGAAATATTCTGAGTGTAGCATGCAGTATTTATAGCTTCAGCCCAGAAATATGTTGGCAGTTTAGATTCTTCAAGCATTGTCCTTGCAACTTCAATAAGTGATCTGTTCTTTCTTCCACTACTCCATTCTGTTGTGGAGTTCTTGCTGATGAAAACTCATGCAGAATCCCATTTTCCTCACAAAATGCTCTCATGACATAATTCTTGAACTCAGTTCCATTGTCACTCCTGATTCTTCTAACCTTGAAATCAGGATGATTATTGACTTGCCTTATGTGATTGATGATGATTTTACTAGCCTCATCTTTAGACTTTAGGAAATATGTCCAAGAGAACTTTGAGAAATCATCTACAATTACTAGGAAAAATCTTTTCCTTGAGATGGACAACACATTGACTGGTCCAAACAAATCCATGTGTAACAGTTGCAAAGGTTCTTCAATTGTTGAATCAAGTTTCTTCCTGAATGATGCTTTAATCTGCTTCCCTTTTTGGCAGGCATCACACAGTCCATCCTTTGAAAACTCCACTAGAGGAATGCCTCTAACCAGTTCTTTCTTTACTAGCTCATTCATGGTCTTGAAGTTTAAATGGGATAGCTTCTTGTGCCATAGCCAACTTTCATTCTGACTTGCTTTACTGAGAAGACAAGTAACAGATTCTGCATTAGATGAGTTGAAATCAGCTAGGTACATATTTCCTTTTCTCACACCAGTGAGAACCACTTTGTTGCTTCTTTTATTAGTCACAACACAGGCTTCTGAGTTGAAGGTTACTGAGTTGCCCTTATCACAGAGCTGGTTGATACTCAACAAGTTGTGTTTGAGACCATCCACTAAGGCAACTTCCTCAATGATGACATTGTCCTTTGAAATCAAGCCATATCCCACAGTATAACCCTTGCTGTCATCTCCAAAAGTAATACTTGGGCCAGCTCTCTCCTTAAACTCTGTGAGCAGGGTAGAATCACCTGTCATGTGTCTTGAACAACCACTATCCAAGTACCAAAGATTCTTTTTGTTTCCCAGCACACATCAATATCAAATCAAGTTGATTTTGGTACCCAAGTTTCCTTGGGTCCTGCCTTATTAGCTTTCTTTTTCTGTTTCTTAGGCTTTATCTCATTTGACTTGGGAATATCATATTCATCCTTGGTCATTTGAGTTGGGCCTTTGAAACCATTCATTGTAACATAATTATCATGCATATTATAATCAACAGGGAATGGCATGCTATTAGTAAACATGTTATTCCAGTAAGGCATGCTAAATGGCATTTATGGCATACTAAATATAGCATAATAAGGATTAGGTGGAAATGGCATGTTAGCAAACTGTGCATTCATATTCTGTGTAGACATAGCATTCATAGGCATGGGAGGCATGGCATTCATGTTAGGAAAGTGAGGTGGCACAGACATGGAAGTCGGCATGGCAGATTTGCAATTAACAGACAAATGATTTACACTACCACACTTGACACATATTTTTCTAATAGCATATTTTTCTGGTGTGTAGTTATTGTGTTTGTTAATCCCTACTTTACCATTTCTATTGTTTTTCTTTTTATCCTTTGTTTTTACCTCAATCTTTTCAAGTCTGTCACTTAACTGTTTGACAATCATGTGACCAACATTAGCCTTTTTCCCTTTCTTAACTTGACTCGATTCTCCTGAAACAAAGTTCTTGGAAACAGATCCATACTTCTCATTCAGCTTAACAAGTTTGGCTTTACTGATAGGCTTGCTCACAGCCGACGGATGAGGATTTTCATCATTCGATAGATAACCCTTTTTGTTATCCGACGGATGATCCTCATCATCCCTCGAGTCTACATCTGTTAGCAATCCATCTACCAAATTTGGTTCTAGTTTCTCTTTATTCTTTTTCCAGACTGCATCACAGAAAGACTCAATTCCTTGAACTTTGGTGATTTGAGCATGGACATCCCTAGATGTTTTCCATGCCTTAATCACCTCATGTTCACGCTCGAACTGCTTCTTCAAAATTTCTTCTTTCTTCAAGGACTCGGTTAATTCCTCTTTGGCAATCTTACATTCAATTCTTAATTTTTCAAAATCAATGAACTGAGACTCTAGCACATTATTCCTCTCACTTAAAAACAAATTATTTTCTTTGATTTTAGCATTTTCTTTAGTAAGAGACTTAAGTGTTACACACAAATGATATAACTCTGTAGACATGTCATTTATGGAATCATTACACGCAGCTTTAGATAAATGTGCAAGGTTTGTAGTAATTACCTGATTACTTGAAGAACTTGTTTCTGTTTCATCAGACTTGGCCATTAGAGCTAGATTGACATAGCTGACATCTTCATCTTCATCCAGACCATCTACTGCCCAGTCATTTTCTTGTGTTATGAAAGCCCTTTCCTTTTTTTGAGCAGTTCAAAGTATTTTTGCTTATAATCCACAGGCTCAAACTTTTTCTTTCTGGAATCTGACTTTCTACACTCACTGGCAAAATGCCCTGCCAAGCCACATTTGAAACATTTGAATTTTGATTTATCCACCATGTTTCTATTTGGCTTGGCTGCTCCAAAGTTCTTCTTGAACTTGAGCTTGGCAAATCTCCTGGAAAGAAATGCTAGATGTTCATCAATGTCCTCCATGTCATCTTGGCTCAAAGAATCTTCATTTTCAGCTACCATCCCTTTGCCCTTGCTTTCACAGACCCTTGAAGTTGACTCAACAGCTTCCATCTTCACTTCCTTCTCTTTTTCCAACCCAGCAACTAGTGCAATGGATCCTCATTTCTTCTTTCCTCTCTCCATCCTCTCATCTTGCTCTATTTCAAGCTCATAAGTTTTCAGGATGCCATACAGTCTCTCCAAAGTAAACTCCTTATAATCTTGTGAGTTTCTTAATGAAACTGTCATTGGTTTCCATTCCTTTGGAAGAGATCTAAGGAATTTTAGATTGGATTCTTTTGTCTGATAGACCCTTCCATGCAACTTTAGAGCATTTAGTAGTTTTTGAAACCTACTAAAAATGTCAGTGAGAGACTCACTTTCTTCACTATGAAAATGCTCATATTGCTGAATCAGTAACTGCATCTTGTTTTCTCTAACTTGCTCAGTGCCATCACAGATGATCTGTATTGTATCCCAAACATCCTTGGCAGTTTTGCAGTTGATAATGTTGTCAAACATATCACTATCAACTCCATTAAACAGGATATTCATGGCCTTTTTATCCTTCCTGACTTGTTCAATGTCAGGATCAGACCATTCATGGCTTGGCTTGGGGACATATGGCTCATTTCCAGTTGCAGCTCTGATTGGAACATGAGGGCCTCTTTCTATGCAGTCCACATAGGCCTCATCTTGAGAAAGCAAATGAAGATGCATCTTTACCTTCCAATGATGGTAATTATCTTTATCCAGAAATGGAATCTTGACTCCAACATCCTTCTTGTTCATCTTGCTGTATTGTTTTGATCTTTAAACTTTTTGTTTGTTAAGAGCTTGCTCTGATACCAATTGTTAGTCCCTTAACAATATGACAAGAATTACAGAAGGGGGGTTGAATGGAATTCTTGAAACTTTTTCTTGAAATAAAAATGTTCTGACTCGAATATATATATATATATATAAATGTCAATTGATTAACACAATGCGGAATAGTTTTTTAAATGAATCAAAACACAAGTAATTAAAAACAAGAGTCTTTAAAAACTTTCTGGTGGATTAGAATGATTCCACCAGAGATATATAATATATATCGAGAGAACTCTGTGTGCAAAAATCTCACAGCTGCTTACAAATATTGAACAACTAAGAATGCAGAGAAATGCTAAGAATTCTGCTTACAAATGTTTCTCTGCTTGTATCTCTGATTTTTCCTTAGTTGCTACTTCTTGGTTTATATATCACCAAGATTACAAAGTAATGAGACAGGATAATAAAACAAAAACTATCTAGTCTATTACAATGCAACTTCATTACTCTATTCCAGCATCTTTGAATATCTTCATAATAGCATGGAAATGGCAATGCTTTTTTGTTCTCGAAAACCCAGTTGAATAGGCTACCACATTCCATTTGCATCCACTCGACGCATGTGACTGTGTTGTCACTGTCAATAGATATTTGAATCCTTTATCCATCGGGTTCATGATCATTCGTCGAGTTATTGAGCATCCGTCGGGTTGTTGATCATCCGTCGAATTCATTGTTGTTTATCCGTCGGTTAGCAATCAGGCACTTGACTTCATTTCACTTATGCAGAATTATAAGACATCATCTATGTATAATTAATCAACCTATTTTGCATATCTGACTAAAGTCAACATGACTTAAGTACTACTACAGATTCTAAACAATGTGTATGCAAAATGTGCTACAGACTTATTGTTACATAAGCTACTCACTCGATGGATAATAAGTCATCATCCGTCTGGACTATATTGAGTCATCAGTCGGGACTATAAACCTTATCCGTCGAGTGCTACATATTTTCACTAGGTAAAATCTACCAAGGTGTTTTGTTCATGAAATCATCAAGTACACAACATATACACAACAATTCTGAGTATAACATGACGTGTTTACTGCTTCATCCCAAAAGTAAGTAGGTAGTTTTGCTTCTTCTAGCAGAGTTTTGCCAGCTTCAATCAAAGTTTTGTTCTTCCTCTGAACAACACCATGTTGTTGAGGTGTACCAGGAGTTGAGAATTGTTGTTGTATGCCTTTGTACTTGCAGAATTCCTCCATTTTTGAATTCTTGAACTTAGTGCCATAATCACTTCTCAGAATTTTCACTTTATGAGTGGATCCATTTTCAATTTGCCTTATGTGATCCAGAAGAATTTCTAGAGTTTCATCCTTCCTGTGTAGAAAATAAACCCAAGTATATCTAGTGAAATCATCAATAATTACGAGTGTGTACCTTTTCTTGTTGATGGACATTATGTTCACTGGTCCAAAGAGGTCCAAGTGTAGCATGTGATATGACTCAGAAATAGAGAATTTTGTTTTGCTTTTGAAAGATACTCTTCTTTGTTTGGACTTTTGGCAAGCATCACAAAGACCATGAGATGAATATAGCATATTTGGTAATCCTCTTACTAGCTCCTTCTTGGCAAGTTCATTGATTGAATTAAAGTTGAGATGCGAGAGCTTCTTGTACCAGTTCCAGCTCTCATCTACTGATGCCTTAGAGATAAGGCAAGTAGCTTCCTTCTCAAGACTTTCATGTAGCCTAGCTTCATATATGTTACCATGTCTGTATCCAATCAAGACAATTTTCTTTGACTTGTTATGAATAACTTAACAGTGTGAGTCATAGAATACCACATGATAACCTCTGTCAGTGATTTAACTGATGCTGAGAAGATTATGCTTCAGTCCTTCCACCAGAGCTACATTCTCTATTTCTACCTTTCTAATTATCAAGTTTCCATATCGTAGAGTGTGTCCTACATTTCCATCTCCATAAGATACATATGGGCCAGCCTTTCTCTCAAATTCTGATAACAGGGATTTAATTATAGTCATGTGTCTTGAACATCCACTATCCAAAAAAGTGTATTTTTCTTGTTACCCTGCAATGAGAAGAATAATTAATTAGAATAAGGACCCACACTTGTTAGGCCCCCTTTTTGGACAAATTAAGCCTTTGTGTGTCAGGAGAACTTCTGACAGTTTTTCCTTTGTCAGGATTTGTCTTGTCAGAAGCAGATTTAGTAGAACCAAAAGAATTAAGCACACAAGCAACTTTATTAAATTTAAGCAAAGGTTCATAATAGTTGTGATACAGCTTATGATAGGAACTACAAGTATAAATCGAATGCCAACTACTACCATAATGAAAACAAGGATTTTGTGGTTTATAAAATACTGATCTACCCCTAACATCAGACTCAGGAATAGCAGTTTTCATTTTCTTACTCCTCTTGCAATCAATAGCAAGATGATTAGTATTTCCACATTTAAAACAAGTTTTTCTAGGAGCATTGAGAACAACCTTATAATTAGAATCCTTAGAAATACCTTGCTTACCATTCCTGTTTCTTTAAGAACTTTTTACTTGAGGTTTTTCAGTAACCTCAGATAATTTCTTTTTCAATTATCTTATAGACAAAAATCCTATGTTCTTTTCTTTCTTAACAGTTTTAATGGTTTCCTTGCTTTCCTTTCTTTGAGATTTATTACTTACTAATTTTTCTTGTGATCCTGATGTTGAACCCTTTTCCAAGATAGATTTAGGTTCATCAGCTTCTGAAGAGATAAACTTAACAGGAGTCTTAAGGGAAATTTTATTTTCTCTGTCAACATCTGTAAGTCCATCTTTATAGCCAAGGCATTCTTTCCAGTTTTTCTTTGAGATCATTTCATGAACCTTTTTGCCTGAATCAGTCCAGGCTTTAAGGGTTTTTCTCTCATTTTCTAAATCTTTTTCTAACATATTGTATCTAGCCTCATCCTTATTGTATGTATAGCTCTCTCACATTCTTTCTTCAAATCAATCTGATTTATTAAGTCAGACTCTAAATGTACATTCCTAGACTTTAAGATCTCAATTTTAGTTATAAGTCTATCATTTTCTAGAGTCTTATTCTTAAAATTACCATACAGAGATTTAAGAATAGATTTCAATTCAGATGTATCTTCAGCATCAAAAGAGAAGAAAGGAGTTAATACCTTAGATTTAGAGGAAGTAGGATCATCAAAGCTAGCCATCAGTGCATAACACGTGTCTTCATTTTCAGAATTAGAGGAGTCCATCCAATTCTTGCTTGATATAATCAGGGCTTTGTTCTTCCCTTTGTCATGCTTTGTCTTCTTGTATTTTGTAGCAAAGGGACCAGGTTCATTACAGTTGTAGCACTTGATTTTTGTCCTGTCTATCTTTCCAGCTTTAGAGTCCTTTCCATCTCTTCTTCCAGTTGACTTCCTTTCAACTCCAGTGAACTTCTTCCTGAAGCTTCTATTCTTCTTAGATTTCCTGAATTGCATCCTCTTGAAGCCCTTAACCAGTAATGCAGCCATTTGCATGACATCAGAATCTGTCATGTTCTCATCAGTTTCAGAATCAGTATCATCATCAGGATTTGATGATGAATCATCAGTATCTGATTCTGGCAGATTGTACTTCTTCCTTACAACTTCAACGGACCTTTCTTTTGAAGCTTTATCATTCACTTTCAAAGCAACCTATTTTCTATTGCTGCCTTTCCTCTCTTTCCTTTACTGGACTTCCAAGTCATGAGTTCTTAGCATGCCATAGACTTCATCCAGAGTAATTATTTCCAAATCATACTGATGTCGTATGATTGAAGTCTGAGTCTCCCATTCTTCATTCAAGGCTCTCAAAAACTTGGTGTTTGAATCCTCTCGATCATACACCTTTCCAACCAAAGACAGATTATTGAGCAGGGTCAGAAATCTGTCATAGATGTTAGTGAGACTTTCATCAAGCTTGGCCTCAAAGCGTTCATATTCTTGAATCAGAACAGCCCTTATGTTCTTCTTGATGGCCATGGTTCCTTGACATTGAGTTTCAAGAGCATCCCAGATCTCTTTGGCAGTCTTGTAGGCTATAACCCTGTTTGACATCACAACATCAAGACTGTTATGCAAAATGTTTCTTACTTTTGCATCTTTCAGCACAACTACTTTCTCTTCTGGTGTCCACTCACTCTTCTCCTTCAACTGATAATGTTCAGCAACAGTAGGGGTTGCAGGTACCAGTTTTGTTGGCATGTAGGGTCCATCATTAATTACGTTGAGATAATTTGGATCTGTAGCTTCCAGGTGCATGAGCATCTTCATCTTCCATGTAGGATATTCAGCCTTTTTCAGAATGGGGATTTAAATACTTTCATACTTGTTCAGAGACATGTTTAGATCGCTTCTGATTGTAAGTTTATCAGTTTGCTTGGATACCAATTGTTGCCCAATAAAGATACAATTGTTTAAGGGGTGTTGGATACAATTGTATAAATGTTTCGAACAAGTAATAAAATATAATAGCTTTTTATATTTCTGATAAAAACTGTTACAAAACTCTCTCAAGAAATACTGATGTTCTTGAGAGCTGCTAGGTCATATGATGCTCGAGATCGATACACTATGTGATGACCTAAACTGTGTTTATATACTACACAACTACAACTAAACAATTTAAGATATGCATTATCAAAAGCTAACCGAAACTGATACATATCTTCAACTGAATAGATAAATTCCTATAACTTAGACGTAAAAGATATCTACTCCACAATACAAGGAACAAAACAAATCTTCTAAGCTGACTTTCTCCAGATACTGACAACATCCAAATACTGATGATGTGTCAAATCCCGACGACATATCAAATACTGATGACACCCGAACAGCCAGATCCTGAGCTTCTTCTGATCATTGAGAATCAATACGTAACAGAGTCAACCTGGGAGTTAGAAATCGATATGCGAGAAAAGTACCCTCAATTGTTTTCTTAAGAGATTCTGAGGACATAATTCTTTTAAGGGGGGAAGGATGTAATATCTGGGATATCTCGTATAATTATTTTTGTCAGTAAGTGTATATTCTGTATTTATTATATGAATTAATTGTTATGGTAAATGTGTTTGGATATTTAAATATGATATAATTTGAGTATTTTAATTTTTATATGTCCAAAAAAAGTGTAGATAATTGTCATACTTTTCTATTAATTTTTATATTATTTTATGATTTAATAAAATATTTATGGATTTAATAAATTATTTTTCCGAGTAATTAAAAACAATTTTGTACAATCGGGAATCAACCGACTTCAACCGTTTTTAAGTTTTTACAACCCGAAACTCTTTTGAAAACTCCTTCCTACCCAAATTGGAATATTCCGAGCATTTTGCATATTTTGACTTTTCGATCTGGCATACGGTTTTCCCCGTGCGGGTCCTAGCGCAATATTTTTGATATAAAATTTGTTTCGGTAAATCGATAAAACCCGTATTTTCGAGAAATGGGATCTTTTTATTAAACTATTATAATTATCATCTCGTAATACGTGTAACCAAAGCGCTGAGACCAAGACCGCAGTACAAAATATTTAGATTTGGATTATTATCCTAAAACTGGTGTTATTTTGGATCTGTTTTATCAAATAAATGTACTATTTTATATCCGGTATTATCCAACGGGGTATCAATATTCCGTATATATAAATAGCCCTTACTGTATTTTATTTCGTTTAGAAAATCATTTGAAGTCAGTAAATTATATAATTTTACAGAGAAAAACCCTAAATTCATAGTGTTCTTCATAATCAAACCCTAATTTTAAGGCGTTACCGGAATCCGTTTGAGATGTTCGAGTACTCAAATCAAAGCTCTTGAAATATACTTTCAGAATCTGTGATCCATACACCTGCGGAATCAAAGGTTATTTTTCTATATTTTTAATTAAAATCGAATTATTTTGATTTAAATTATGGATTTTTGTGCAAGAGGTTGTTTATATGATTTGATAATTGCATGTTGTAGAGCTTTTCTTCCTGATGATTTTGATATATTATATGACTGATTTTGATATATTATATTTTAATTTCGAATTATACAATTAGGGTTTATAGTTCGTATGAATGTTCTTAATTGGATTTAGGTGTTTTTTCCCTAAGGGTTATTATCTGGAGAGTTTGGTGGCATGAGGTGGTCGGAACCGTGTTCTCCGGCCACACTCCGGGGAATCGACGGCGACCACTACAAAATTGCAGTTTGGTCCCCGAAGTTTTAGAGAAGATATAGTTCAGTCCCTGTACTTTCCTGACTTTGCAAATTTAGGATTCCTGTTTTAAAAATATTTAAAATTATATTTTCTAGTTATTTTAATTACAGAAATTCGATTTTTATTATTAAAAATTCTAAAAATTATTATTTTAATTCCAAAAATTATTTTTAATTCAAAAATAAATCTGAATTAATTAGTTAATTAATTTTAGTTGATAATTAATTAGTTAATTGGTCAATTAATTCAAAAATTAATTGATTAATTGATTAATTAATTTTAATTGATTATTTAATTATATTTAATTATTTATTTTGATTTAAAAATTCTGAAAAATAGTTTCGAGCTTTAAAATATTATTTTAAATTAATTTCAAGGCTCGATAATTATTATAAAATGATTTTAAAGCCAGATTCGGACAATCGAACCCTGTTTATTGTTTTAAAATGAATCAACGGCCCGTTTAATTCCGAAAAATGTTTAAAAATTCGTATTAAATATCCGAAAAATCATTTTAACATCAAATCTTCTTTGAAAAAGTATTTTCATCGAATATCATACGTGTTATGTGTTATATATGAACTAATTGATGTGTTATGTGCACATATGTGTATCGTTTGACTGTTTTAAACGTAACTTTCAATCCGTAAATCAGATTTGGGTGAAACGAAGTGTAGGTAGAAGCTTATACTGAATATAATCAAGAGAGATAAGTATTAATAGATACTTGTGGTATCTGAGAAGAAAAAGAAAGGATTAGGAAAGGGAAGCAGATAGTTGGTAAATAAGAGATAGTGATTGAAAGCCATTGAAGTGTTAGCAAGTTAAGACAAGGAAAGTGTTCTGAGCCTTCTCAAGATATATTGCGAGTAATTGATAGTTCTGTTTTATATTGCAAGTGCCTTGAAGCACTGAAACCTAAACCTTGATTCCATATATTGATCTTTGATCCATAAGCCTTATTCTTTCTGAACCATTGGTTGTTGAATACCCAGATTTGAACCACAGATATACGATACTACTCCACAAATACATACAAACTAACTACTAATCACTGAACCAAAAATTATTTAACACTCAAACCTCATACCTTCTACATTAGAAGACTAGACCTTATAACCATGACACTTTGATTCTTTTGTTATCCAATTCTTGTACCGGCTGATAGCCAATCCTTGTATTTGCTATATTATTCCCTTGTGAAGATTGTAGATCATCTTATGCTTGAAACCCAATGTGATTTATGATTCTATTATTATTATGGAATTGGATTGTTTTATAAAATGTGGACCATATTCGTGGTCAGACCAGATTGGTGGTCAAGTTAAGCCAATGTGTGCCTTGGATCCAGTAATTAGAGCAGAGTTGTGTGCCTTTCTCGGGGTTAGTGTGTGACTGATCAGAAGCCTAACCTTGGTTTTTAAAATGAAAACTTAATATCCATTTTTAACCATTGCTCATCCATAAACCTGATCCCTTAAATTATTTCACTTGGTCATTATTTAATCTCAGTATTGTCAATGTGACTTGTTGAGCTAGTTAGCTCATTTGTGCGATTCTGTTTATGTTCTTTTCTAGTTAAGAAGGAACTTGTTGGTAGCGAGGATCCCCAATCAAGTGTGCGAGCTAGGATTACAAGTTGAGCAGAATAAACTAGCTGAAGACTTTTGTGATAATTTAAGTTTGAAAAGTTTGTAAGAATGTTTAATATTCAGTTGTAAGTTGAATAGTTGGGATTTGGACGTTTGTATTATAAGTGTGTGTGTGTGGCTTGTGTGCATACTTTAACCTGTTGCGATCCGTGAATGTTGGTAAGTAGGGTCGCTACATTTTTTATTATTATCTTAATTATTGGTATACGCAGGTTTATATATAAGGTATGTGTGTGTGGACCCGAAACTTCTGACCCGGATTTGGAGGGCATCACAGAGGTAATAAGGGAGACAGAAGGAAAGCCAAAGGAGGAAATAAATGAAGAGTTGGAAACAATTGAAGAGTTAAAAATTTAACTGTTGCTGATGAAGACCAAGGTATTCTGGAGATAGAAGCTGGTGCAGAAGCAAGTGTTAAATTTCTCAATTTATGGAAGACAACAACTAAGGAAAATGAAGGAAGACTTCAAGAAATCCATAAAGACAACAAATGCTGAAATTGTTATAATTTCTCATGTAATTTATGAAGATGATCCTTTTAAAAAACCAACCAGAGGTATAGTTATAAGGAAAATCAGTCAAACAGAAGATCTCAGATCATAAGTTACAATAAGTATTGACTTGAAGCTTAAAGGAAAAGAGATGATAGGAGAGAAGTCAAAGTTTTCAGAGTCTGAAGCCAAAGTTATTGAAAAGAAGAAAAGGAAGATTATTGAAGCAGAAATCATCCAAGCTAGTCAAAGAAGGAAGATTTCTGGAAGCATTCTGAGCTAAGGAAGTGGAGTTAACCTCTGACATTGCTTAAGTTAAAGAAGTAGTTCAAGATGAAGAGTAAAGTCTGATATTCACTGAAGCAAGATTGAATATGCATACTTGATTCCTGCATTTAGATAGTTTTGACATCATCAATTAGAACTTATCCATAATTCCATAATGAACAAGGTGGGGGAGATTATTAGGAGCAATTGATGATATCAAACATAAACTATCAGAAGCATCGACAGATGATAATTAATAACATCGACAGATGATAGTTACAAGCAGCGACGGATGATTACAAGCATCGACGGATGATGATGATTGCATCGATGGATGATGATGATTGCATCGACGGATGATAATGAAATCGACGAAAGTTGATGTTGGATTTTAATCGCAGCGGGGCATGGTAAAACACTTTTACAAATATAAAATCCAAATAAAAGCATATAAATCGTGAATAAAAATTCGAGGGATCGAATCTAACCTTTTAAAATAATTCGGAGACAACGATCAGAGATCCATAGCAGTTGCTCCTCAAGTGTGAAGCACTCCACCGATATCCACCAAGAAAACGATGTTAAGGAGGAGGAAGGAGGTGGAGAGAATTGGGTTTTCCAAACTTTTTGGGTTTTCGGGTTTGATGTGGGTTAGAATAAAATAGGGTCTATAATAGTGTATTTATAGGCAAAATTTTCAGCTGAAATTTTCCCATAAATAATATTATTATTATCCCATTTATTATTCTAATTAATAAATAAAACACCTTTTAATTATTAATCCTTTTTCTAAACACTTTAGAAATAATTCTCTCTCTTGATTTAATTTCCAAAAATTAAATCCTTAATTAATAATATTAAGAAATTTTCTTAATTAATTTATAATCAATTAAATCTCATTTAATCAATTATTAAATTTGCCAATTAATTATTTATTTCATAAATAAATAATTATTAGCCATTATTAATTAATTCCTCCACCATTAAATCATTCTCTTTTTATGGTGTGACCCTGTAGGTTCAATATTAAGCCGGTAGTAGAAATAAATAATAATAAAACTATTTTATCATTATTTATATAAATTCTCTAATTTATTAAATATGATTAATTAATTAATCACATTTATTCTACATCGTGATGGATACTTCTCAGCATATCGCGACTATCCGGATAATATGAATTCACTGCTTAGAATACCCAGAACCTATTCAGTGAATAGTTACCGTACAATAAACTCCTTCTACCCTACAATGTCCCGATTAAATACAAGGCATGGATCTCGTGTCAAGCCTATCTAATTTAATCACTTGCTTACCATTTACTATGCTTAGTTCTATGCAAATTAGAAACTCCTTTCTAATTTCATTCACTCTGGCCAGAGATTCCTGAACTAGCATAAGTGGATCAGCCTTGAACATTCGCTTCCTTCACTAGAAGGGGTAGATCCTTTATTGATCATACACTATCTTCGTGTACAAATTCCTATACCCAGAAGAGCCCTAATAATTGTCCCTAGAGACTAAGAACTAAACCAAAGCATAGTTCAGTGTACACAAGATGACTATGATGACCTCAAGTCTAAGGATACTTGTACAACTATCACTATGTGAACAACTGCTGACACGTGAGTGAACTCCATCAGTTGTTCAGCTGTGCGAGTCATGTTCAGTGAACTTATTCCATAATAAGCCCCCCAAATCCGGGGTCAGGATTGGGTGTCACTACACAACTTTAAATAATAAAAAAAACTGTATATTAAAATAATATACAGATAACCCCTCATAATCAGGATCGCTTACAGGTTATATTATGAAACAAGAATCTAACCTTTTAAACTTTACATTGTCTAAATACAATTTTATTACCTCACTACTAATTTCCTTGTATTGATCACTCCAACATCTCCATATTTCTTCAGCTGGAATCTCACCACTTTTGCTGTCTACTAAAAGCTATTCACCTTGCCCTCATTTAATACTGAAAGAAATAAGAGTTCACAAAGCAAGAGTGAGCCAAACATGCCCAGCAAGTATCATAAATGGTTTCCAGATATCAGATCAGAAAACTCCTGGAAACGATTGTTGAATGATTTTAAAAACGTCTTTACGTATCTAAATAGTTGAGCGAACAAAACATCGGCCCTCATTGGCCTTCAATCATAAATCACATTTTTTCGTAAAAGGACAGTAATCCTTTCACTATTTCATATTTTTAAAATAAATCTTGGTGTGAGTTTGTAATTATGAACTACTCGGAAAGGAATGCCATTATTGGCGATCAACAATAAATTAGACTGGACACTAGAACCAACATATGCACTATAACCTGCTGATCAGTCAGGAGATAGTACGGATCTATACCCAACTGCATAGACCCAACCAACATATGGGGCACCCAGGCAACTATGGCCTAAAGGGGTCCGGTTCATCTCCGGCCCATAGGATCCAGCTCATCACTGGTCCTCATAATAACCATCCAGCCCGTAGAGTATTTTGATATCAAATCATTTTGATTTCAAAACATCCCAAATTAGGGTTCGCAAATAACCCGAACGAATGGGAATTTGCTTAAGAGAGTAATCGAATTATAGAAACAATAATGGAAAGAACATGCATAATAAAAGTAATTGCAGCGAAATATAAAACAGTTTAACTATTCTGAACTTAGAATAGGAGCGAATAAATATTTACAGTATTTAAGGAGAAAGGTTAGGAATACTTGCAGTATTTAAAGGAAAATTAAGAATACTTGCCTCAATTGATAATCCTCCGATCTTTAACTAGCTGCCATATCACTCAGTCCTGTCGCATCTGTATTACCCTTGACGGGCTACTTGACCTTTCTTATCATTTACCCTCTTAGGTTTATCCTTATTCTGAATCCACTCGTTTCAGTATTACACGCAATCAGGCTTTAATTCTACAATCTCTATCTGGCTTTGAACGTCTCGCACTATGTGCATCTATCACAAATAATACTATTCAATGAACTGACAATATATAATTGACTAGTCTATACACTTATCCCTATCGTCTACCCGCCCGATAATAATATATAAGAATCACATTTCATTCAGATAACGTTCAAAAGACAGGCTGACTCATTATTTACATAATACGTACATATAGAGCATTTAATCATATTATCCACATAACACATAATCACGTAATTCATGTAGCACATAAGTTGAATCGTCAAAAGATAGGTCTCGATATGTTTAGAGTTGAAGTTGGGTCAAAAAGAATATTTTATCAATCAATTATTGACTCGGAATGATCCATAAAATAAACGTCATTTAGATACGAAGGAATTTAGGTCTCGAAATTATTTTTAATAAAAGCAAAATATTTTTCTGAGTCTAGAGGCGTTCGATTCGTATTAAACTGACAAACGGTTGATTTATTATGAATTTTTGATCATTTTTCGGAATTAAAACGATCTCCGAATTATTTTATAATTAAACAATAGGGTTCGAATACCCGAATTTGGCTTTAAAATAATTTTATAATAATTATCGAGCCTTGAAAATAATTTAAAATAATATTTTAAAGCTCGAAACTATTTTTCAGAATTTTTTAAATCCAAATAAATAATTAAATCTAATTAATTAATCAGTTAAATTTAATTAATAAATAATTAAACTAATTAATCAATTAATATTTAAATTAATTGACAAATTAATTAATTAAATATTAACTAAAATTAATTAACTAAATAATTTAGATTTATTTTTGAATTTATAAATCATAAAAATGAATTTTCAGAAATTAAAAATAGATTTTAGAAATTAAAAATACAATTTTTGAATTATTTGAAAATAGAATTTTCAGAAACATTATTTTTAAAACAGAATTGGGGAAATCCGGATCGAACCCGGGTCATGGCGGGTCAAAATTCCGGGTCGAAAAGAACCAACCGGGTCGCGAAGAACACCGGTGGTTCTTCCCAGTTTCCGGCTATCACCGGCGGTTCTCCGACCAGTCCCAACGGAGGTCAAAACAGCTCGGTTCGGCCCTATTTCTTGCTGCAAATCATTCGTATACATTAATAAAACACCCAGGAATTGGTAAACATCAGAAACGACCATCCATCGTCGATTCCGGCGACTTTCCAGCGAAACGTCGGCCATGTCCGGCGAAAAATGATTCTGCAGAATCGGAACTCAAACTCGACGATGTCTATACGAAAATGACGCTTGTAATATGCACAATCAAACCCCCAAGCTCATACTAACCTCAGATCATTAGAAAATCAAAAACGATTATTCGAAATTATTTAGAACCCTAGAATTCGAATATGCCACTCCGGAAATCGTTTGGTTCAAATAAATATGGGAATCAATTGCAAATGATAAGATACAGCTAACCCAATCATCAATTGCATCCAATAACCCCAGAATCAAAATCCCCCAATTATCAATTAAGAATATTTAACCCAAGAACCCTAATTTTAATTTTCGAAAATCAAACACTCCTTTCTATATGATGTGAAGCTCAAAATCAAACATATGATATACCAAAGTGATCAGAAAATTATTCCCTACATGATTATAGCATCAAATCATATCAACAACCTCAAGAACAAAAATTCGTATTTAAATCCTTAATAAATTCGAATTAAAACAATTAAACAGAAAATTACCTGATGTTTCTGGGTTGAAATTGATGATTGATTCAGTTTCTATATTTCGAGAGCTTCGTTTTGATATGCTGCACGCCCGAATCGGAGTTCGATAACGCCTTCGTTCGTACGATTGATTCTCAGGAACGTATCAGTTTCTAGGATTTTCTCTGTATTTACGGTATTTTTTACTGGTTGCAAATGAATAAACGAAATAAATGAAATAAGAAATAAGCTATTTATATTTACGGAATATTGGATCGTTCTGGATCATTTTGGATCGTTAAATTAGTTGCTTAGCCGCTAAGTAACTACAAAAACGATACAATTTAATACTAGAATTGGATAATCATCAAAACCGGGCTTTTCATAAAACACCATATACGAAAACAATATAAAAATATCTCGTCTCTCGAGAATACGGGTTTTATCGATTTATCAAAATAACTATCATATCGAAAATTTTTGCGTCGGGCCGCGCACGGGTCAAACCGTAATCCAGATCGAAAAAGTCAAAACACCAAAAATGTCCGGAATTACCAGATTAGGTTAGGAAGGAATTTTCGGAAGAGTTTCGGGTTATAAAAACATAAAATTGGTTGAAGTCGGACGATTCATAAAAAATTACTATAAAAATACCTTAATTATCTATATTTTATTCTGGACATATTAAAATTAACATACTCACATTTTATTATATACAAACATCCAAATATTATTATCAATCATCAGATAATTCATCAAAAATTCATATAATATTCACATAATAATGATATATTGATACAAATAATGACACGATATTTCCCGGATGTTACAATAATCCATAAAAAGCTTTACTCTAAACTATGGTATATCTTATTTAAACACTTAAATAGATAAAGCCCGTAATAAAAACAAAACAAGTCTTTATTAATATCAATGAAATCAAAACAGATTACATAAAAGTTATTCCTAAATCCTAATACACGATTGGACTTAGGACATATTCCTTTCAATCTCCCACTTGTACTAAAGCCAATCACTCTGGTATCTAATACCCATCTTGACGATCATAGTGACTTTCATAAAGTAGCTTTGTTTGTTATGTGTGTCAACTCTAATTCAATACAATATAAGAAATGTTACCGCGCTCCCACTAACCCTTTTGTAGACGCATGGTTCATCTGCGTTTTTGATAAAATCAAACTCTTTGATTGTCTCAGCAAAACGAATGTTCCATCTTTCGAGAAGCTTGCTTTAAACCACATATGGTTCGCAGCAGCTTACACACTAGGTTTTCATTTCCCTTGGAAAGAAAACCATCTGGCCATCTGCCAGATTTCATAGTCGTAGTAAGCAGCATTCGCAAGCAAAATCCGAACTGATTTTAACAGGGCTACAGGTAAAAGGTTTCATCAAAGTCAATCCATTGCCTTTGTTTGAATTCTTTTGCCACAAGCCTGGCCTTAAAGGTCTCCACCTGGCCATCTGCTCTAATCATTCTTTTGTATCCCGTATACATAGATTTCTTTCCGGATTTCATGGCACTATGTCATTTCTCTGAGTCAACACTACTCATAGCCTCATTATAGGTCACAGGGTCGTCATCATCAATGATCGACAACTCATTGTCATTCTCAATGACAAGGCCATAATACCTCTCAGGTTGGCGAGACACTCTCCCTGATCTATGAATGGGCTGTTCCACAAAAGGTTGTTCAGTCAGAACAGGTGTTTCCACTTGATCCGTAGTAGTTTGTGCTTCTTGAACTTCATCAAGTTCAATTTTGCTCCCACTGTTTCCTTCAAGGATAAACTCCTTTTCCAAGAAGGTAGCATGTCTGGATACAAACACCCGATGATCGGTGTAAAAGTAATACCCTAAAGTCTCTTTAGGATATCCCACAAAACTACATTTTACAGATCGATATTCCAGCTTATTTGGGTCAACTTACTTGACATAAGCTGGACATCCCCAAATCTTAACGTGTTTAAGACTCGGTTTCCTTTCTTTCCATATCTCATATGGAGTTTGATGAACAGATTTGGAAAGCACCTTATTCAGTAAATATGCTGAGGTTTCCAATGCATAACCCCATAGGAATACTGGAAGATTTGCATAGCTCATCATGGACCGAACTATGTCTAACAAAGTTCGATTTCTCCTTTCAGATACCAATCTGGAGGCGTCCACTGGGAGACTATACCATTTACTTTGACATAATCTAGAAACACTCCATTAAAGTACTCACCACCTCGATCTGATCGAAGAGTTATAATACTATGTTTGGTTGTTTCTCCACTTCATACTTATATTCTTTGAACTTTTCAAAGGCCTCAGACTTGTGTTTCATCAAACACATATCCGAATCCAGATCTATTATCTATGAAAGTAATGAAGTATGAAAATCCACCCATGGCTTGCGTAGACATTGGTCCACATACATCTGTGTGTACCATTCCTAGCAAATTTGCAGCCCTCTCTCCATGTCTACTAAATGGAGACTGCAGTGCCACAATGAAGTGAGATTTTCATCATCCCTTTTCTTTTATTAGTTTGTTCAATCTGAAGTAAATTATGTCACATATATACATACCATTATTTAAAGCACCACGTCCATAAAGAATATTATCTCTAAGAATAGAACATTCATTATTCTCAATAATAAATGAAAATCCAGCCAAGTCTAAGATGGGAATAATATTCCTCATAATCGAGGGAACAAAATAACAATTATTTTAAAAACAATAGTCTTGCCCGTAGGCCTATGTAAATGAAATGATTCTACATCTTCAGCAGCAACTCTTGCTCCATTTCCATCAGTAGAATCACCTCCTCTTCCTCAAGAGTCCTACTTCTCCTTGGTCCCTGCAACAAATTGCAGATTTGAGAACCACAGGCGGTATCTAATACCCAAGTAGAAATTTGATTTAATGACATATTCATTTCTATCATGAACATACCTGAATCAGAAGCGGTAGTCTCACTACCCTTCTTCTTCTTCAATTCTGCAACGTAAACCTTGCAGTTCCTCTTCCAGTGCCCCACCTTGTTACAGTAAAAGCAAACAACTTTGCTCTTGGGGTCTTCAGCTTTTGGTGGAACCGGCGTTTTCTCACCTACTTTCTTCTTCTTGGAAGAGTTTCTCTTCTTTTTCTTAGGATTGGAACCTTCACCAATTAGAAGAACAAAACTCTTCTTAGGGGGAAAATTCGATTCCGCAATCTTCAACATGTTGTGGAGTTCAGGCTGGCTGACATCCAACTTATTCATGTGAAAGTTCACAACAAACTGCGAGAACGAACTCCGAAGCGATTGCAAGACCAAGTCTTGGCTCAGCTCCCCATTCATGACAAAACGAAGTTGTCCAAGACGTTTAATCAAATTGATCATCTTAAGTACATGGTCATTCAGATGATCCCTCAGACATCCTACAACCGAACAGCTCCTTCGATATCTCATATCGAGCTGTCCTCCCCGCCACATCATACAACTCTTGTAGATGCATGAGGATAGTGTGAGCATCCATATGCTCATGTTGCTTCTGTAGCTCAATGTTCATGGAAGCTAGCATGATGCATTGAGCAACATTTGCATCATCTATCCACTTACGATACACAATATGTTCATCATTATGCGCATCGCTAGCAGGTTCAGTAGGCTTAGGTGAGTCAATCACGTATTCCAGCTTCTCAATCCTGAGAACAATTCTCAAGTTTCGAAGCCAGTCAGCATAATTAGGACCAGTCAATTTGTGAGCATCTAGTATGCTCCTGAGTGATAGTGCAGAAGACATAATGTATATTGTAAATCTGTAAATGATAAACACATAACAACACTTAGCAAATATTTGATTTCATTTTAAAACACTATATAAATCGGGTCTTTATTCATAAGTGGCTCCCACTAGTTTTCCTAATTTATTCAACCCCCTACGTGAAAAATTAAGCATTCATAATGCTAGTGGGAATAGGGATCCTACATTCCATTACACGACCCCGGCTGTAACACGAACCGCCATGTAATGTTCAATAGGTAGACAACTCTTGTCAATTACATCTCATGTTATTCCCTAATCAAACTTTAGCCTCTTGAATAATTGAGTCACGGCTGTGGCACGACAAACTCAATATTCTAAGTCAAGTCTAACCCAACATTTCGTACAATTGAATCAGTCCCCAAAGGCCCACGGCTGTGGCACGTAACGACCTTTAGATTTTTATTCAATGTACACATCTCTATGTAATAGACAAGTATTTCTTATTTCGAAATCAAAGCCCTCGGCTGTGGCACGAAACGACAATGATTTAAAAATAAGAACTACTTTCTACCATGTTGGAAGGCTATGACCGACACAAGCCCGTTGTGTCATTGGCCAATTACTACTTGATATTATTTAATTTTAGAGGGATTATATTACGTTACAATCATAATCATATTATAAAGTGATTCTTCCTTTTAAATTAAATATTTCAAATCAATAATCAATAATCAGATGATTCCCAGATCGGGTGGAGCATTGTCAAGAGGCGTCACTTAATAACCCTTTCTTACAGATAGAAATATGTTGTTGACAGAATCATCCTTTCTCTCATATCGAAAATTCATATTCAATTACGTGTTTCATAAACACAAGAATCTCATGATTGTATTCATAATATTATTATTAAGGTTATGAAACAATTTCACTATACTAGGTTGTCTAACAAACGCCTTATGTTTATTTAAGTTCACCTAAATCTATCATCGCATGATAAACTAAGCATATATCACATATATTAACATGAATAAACATCAAGGTAGGCATGTTACATCATCTAGCACATTAGAACAAGCAATATACATCTCTATGTATCACATGAAGCATTTAAAAGCAATTAAAACAGTCAAAAACAACTTTAAAACACTTCATGGAAATATAAACAGTTCAAAACTTTTATATAAACTAAAATTGATCACACCATTAGATCCGTCTCGAAAAAACGAATCCAATGGTATATTGCACGCCCAAAACGGAGTTACGAAACTCCCAGAAAATCAATTTTAAAATCAACAGACGGGCTGTAACGCCTTACAGGAACGCGTTACAGGACCTGTAACGCATTCCGGTGATGCGTTACACCCCTCTTCAGCCATTAAAGGGTGTAACGCATTCCGTGAATGCGCCACAGGTGTGTAACGCATTCCCGGAATGCGTTACACCCCTATTTTTTTTTTTCGTTTTTCCTGCAGCAGCCGCCGTTTTCCTCGGTTGATGTGCTGCCGTACTCTTCTTTGCTTTCGTGTCATCAGATAGACAAGACAGCAGCAGTACATATGCAGATGTACATATATATACTTTATATACAAACTAACAATTTATATATATATATATGATTATTTAATTACGAATTTAATTGCAAGAACTTCAAAAATTCATAATAAAAAATCTATACATCCTAAAATTATGAAAAAAATACCCAGACGATCTACAACACTTGTAGAACCCAGATTAACATTCAAAATTATTCTGAGAAATGATTTCTCATCAGACAAAATTAAACCATGATATAACTTGTAAAAATCATAATTAATTCATACAAGCACATAAAATTTTGAAATTTTTACCACAGATCTATATGCATACAACCTATGCTCTGATACCATTGTTGGATTTTAATCGCAGCGGGGCATGGTAAAACACTTTTACACATATAAAATCCAAATAAAAGCATATAAATCGTGAATAAAAATTCGAGGGATCGAATCTAACCTTTTAAAATAATTCGGAGACAACGATCAGAGATCCATAGCAGTTGCTCCTCAAGTGTGAAGCACTCACTAGTATCCACCAAGAAAACGATGTTAAGGAGGAGGAAGGAGGTGGAGAGAATTGGGTTTTCCAAACTTTTTGGGTTTTCGGGTTTGATGTGGGTTAGAATAAAATAGGGTCTATAATAGTGTATTTATAGGCAAAATTTTCAGCTGAAATTTTCCCATAAATAATATTATTATTATCCCATTTATTATTCTAATTAATAATTAAAACACCTTTTAATTATTAATCCTTTTTCTAAACACTTTAGAAATAATTCTCTCTCTTGATTTAATTTCCAAAAATTAAATCCTTAATTAATAATATTAAGAACTTTTCTTAATTAATTTATAATCAATTAAATCTCATTTAATCAATTATTAAATTTGCCAATTAATTATTTATTTCATAAATAAATAATTATTAGCCATTATTAATTAATTCCTCCACCATTAAATCATTCTCTTTTTATGGTGTGACCCTGTAGGTTCAATATTAAGCCGGTAGTAGAAATAAATAATAATAAAACTATTTTATCATTATTTATATAAATTCTCTAATTTATTAAATATGATTAATTAATTAATCACATTTATTCTACATCGTGAGGGATACTTCTCAGCATATCGCGACTATCCGGATAATATGAATTCACTGCTTAGAATACCCAGAACCTATTCAGTGAATAGTTACCGTACAATAAACTCCTTCTACCCTACAATGTCCCGATTAAATACAAGGCATGGATCTCGTGTCAAGCCTATCTAATTTAATCACTTGCTTACCATTTACTATGCTTAGTTCTATGCAAATTAGAAACTCCTTTCTAATTTTATTTACTCTGGCCAGAGATTCCTGAACTAGCATAAGTGGATCAGCCTTGAACATTCGCTTCCTTCACTAGAAGGGGTAGATCCTTTATTGATCATACACTATCTTTGTGTACAAATTCCTATACCCAGAAGAGCCCTAATAATTGTCCCTGGAGACTAAGAACTAAACCAAAGCATAGTTCAGTGTACACAAGATGACTATGATGACCTCAAGTCTAAGGATACTTGTACAACTATCACTATGTGAACAACTGCTGACACGTGAGTGAACTCCATCAGTTGTTTAGCTGTGCGAGTCATGTTCAGTGAACTTATTCCATAATAAGCACCTACATACTAGCTATAGTGTCACCACACAAATGTCTATGAGAACAGACATCCTTCACAATGAAGCAAGCATAATATGTACCGATCTCTGCGGATTATTAATTACCAGTTAGTAATCCTACGACCAGGAACTATTTAAGTTTAGAGTTATCATCTTTTTAGGTCTCACTATTATGATCTCATCATAATCCATAAAAAACTTTACTCTAAACTATGGTATATCTTATTTAAACACTTAAATAGATAAAGCCCGTAATAAAAACAAAACAAGTCTTTATTAATATCAATGAAATCAAAACAGATTACATAAAAGTTATTCCTAAATCCTAATACACGATTGGACTTAGGACATATTCCTTTCAGTTGATATTCGACGGATAACAATATCAACAAATGATGATGTCAAAGGATGATGAAATTAGTATTTGTCACATCAGTTGATCTTTGAGGAGGAAAAGGAAACAGGAACTCAAGTCAATGAAGGACTTTAACTCAAAAGCAATTGTATAGGTTTCCTTGTTGTTAATAGAATAGGATTCCTTATACATTGGTAGTTGTGCTCTATATAAAGCATAGTTTAGGTTCATGTTATAAGTATTGCGATATTTTTATATCTTTCGTATAACCTAGCAGCTCTCAAGGATATTTGTTCATCCTTTAGAGAGAGTACATGTGTAATAAGTTTTTATCAAATAATATAAAAATTGTTGATTCTGTTGAAGCTTTGTCGAATTGATAATATTAACTGTATTACCCCCCTCTACAGTTGATTAAGGGCCTAACAAGACTTTTGATGCCAAGATTATTTGATATAATTGTTACTATAGTTATTTGTTGAGCCCCGTTGCTCTTTTTTTATATAACCTTAGCAGTTAAGCAAGAAGATAGCAATCCTTAGGAGCACAACACGTAGGTGTATTTATAGTGGCCCATTTTGGACTGTTAGGTTTGCTGTTCTAGCACAGGTAGATGGCAAGTGGGAGGATCGCTTTGGTTTGTTTATGTAAACTTTTTGGTTTTAGATACAAATGGGTTA
Source organism: Apium graveolens (assembly GCF_009905375.1). Taxonomy (NCBI): domain Eukaryota; kingdom Viridiplantae; phylum Streptophyta; class Magnoliopsida; order Apiales; family Apiaceae; genus Apium; species Apium graveolens. The sequence goes on along the minus strand of NC_133651.1, from coordinate 157,268,651 downwards.
TATGGCAATTCCAGATCGGAACTGTAAACTTTTAAAATTATTAAGTTGGTTATGTAATTTTAAACTCGTGGTTGGTAGTTGCGATCTTGTTTCATACCTTATCCTGTATAGATCTTGTTAAGGTCTCGGGGTTAATTATTATATCAATTATGTTGTTTAATATATATATTGTGAGCCCTAAATCAGTACCCCGGGTTTCGGGGCGTCACACTCTACCTCCATACAACCATCTTCACACCTCCAAACAAACTGGATTCAAGATACCCAAGCTCAACCTACTTATATCAATATTATGCTTGTGGATCAAATTGAAGGCTTTGTAAAGATAGCTCAATAATTGCTCACTTCTTATATGGCTAATCAAGACTATCAAGCAATTCTACTATCTTACAGGGAGGAAGTTGAATATTAATAAGCCAAGATAGTAGATGAGGCCAAACATGATGGTTCTTGACATCTAAAGAAGCTTGCTTTTGTTCTTGTTTGAGCCTCACCTTTTCTTCTTTCTTAAGTTCTGCAAACTGTGGATGTCCAGCCACCACACAGATCAATTTGCCATTCCTGTAGATTTTTGAAATTCTTTTCTTTAAGACTGAGTCTCTGGGATCTTTGAAGAAAGCAATAGATCTTCCAAGCAGCTTCTTCTCATCAGGCTTGGGGGTTTTATAAACTAGGTCCAATGGATTTTTGTCTAAATTCTTTGGATAGTTTTTCTTTGGATGAAAAATCACATTGGCCTTTGGAGATTTTATTGCTGAGGGTTGATACCTTTTCAAGCTCACTGAGCTCATTTCATTGACTGAAATTGGCCTCAATTGAAAGAAGTGAGAGAATTGCTTCACAGCTTTTTCTTGTTTCTCAATTGGACCAAAATTCTTTTTAATATTGTCATCAAGCTTCTTCCATTTTTCTATCAGCTCTAGTTCAGCTGCTGCTATCTTGATTAGGTAAATGCTTTCTAGCATTGGTGGCTTTGTGAAGGTAATTGCTGGAATTATTACCTTGCTGAATTGATGTTGAGCACTTTCTCCCCCTCACTAACTAACTTCCCCTGACTAACTGGAATGATAGAATCTTCCCCCTTTTTGTTAGCATCAAGTTGAGCAGAGTTTAAGGTTTGTGCAACCACCAATTTTTGAAGAAGCAGTGTTTGTTGAACTTGATGGAGTTGGACTTTGGTGATAGAAGTTTCTAGGACTTTCAGCCTTGTGTCCAAAGAATCAACCTTTCTAATGAGATCAAAATCTTCCTTGAGTTGCCTGTTTACATCTCTCAATGTAGTGTCAGGAAGAAGATATTCTAATCTTTCATTGATATCCTTCTTGACTTGTCCAATTTCTGTCCTGATCTCAGACACATCTTGATTTTGCTTGAGAAATTGGATTTTGTGTAGGTGAAGAGACTCAAGGTGTTCTTGAAGAAGACTCTTGGTGTTGGCATTAGTAGCTAGAAGAGTTGTCTGAGTCTGATAGATTATATGGAATAGAGTTGATTTAAAGTGGTGCTCACTGTAGTCTTTGCTAAACATCCATCTAGAGTGTTTGTGCTTTATCTAGGACCTGCATCTCCCCCTATGTCCTCCTCTTCATCATTAGAAGCTTCCCCATATGTGCCACTAGAACCTAACTCAAAATCATCACCAGCTGCAGATGGAAGTGAGTTGATTGCATCCGTGGCCCTTAGCGTTGAAGCTGTTGTGTGCACCAAGTTGAAAATTCTCTCAACAGCCTCATTATCCTGTTTAGCCAAAGTTTGATAAGTTGGAATAGGGCGAGTAAATGCCTCAGCTTCATAAGAAACAAAATCTAAGATAACTTGATATTCTTGCTGAAATAGTTGCTTCTTTTTAGCCTCATTGACATCCCTTAACTCACTAACAATGGGCTCTTCCCATTCTTCAATACCCGCCTTCCTCTCATTTTCTCTCTTTTCTTGCATCAAGGGCTCCCCTTGGCTTCCCACCCTCACCTTCACCTTCTAAGGTGGGACTCCTCTAACTCACTTTTGCCAAGCTGGAAGAAATAGCTTGCATTTGTTCACTTATTTCCTCTCCTTTTTCCTGAGAGCAACTCAGCCTCTCACTCTGTTCATTCTCTTCCCTCAATCCTATGAGTGATTTTACAACCACTAAATCATATGCACTTATAACAATAGTTGAGATTTCAAGTGGTGCAGTGACATTCAACGGATGAGAAACATCCATTGAGGTAGTAGTTGAGAGTTTCAACGGATGACTGTTGTTAAACATATCCGTCGAAATACAATCAATATTCAACGGATGAAGAATATCCGTGGAGATAGTAGAAATGACAGAGTTTGGAGTTGAAATTACTATAGAATTTGTGGTGATTGATTTGAGATTTTGCATAGATTTTTCAGTAGAATCATAAAGGAATAGCAAGTGAGCTAACAAATCATTCAAAAGATGATGCTCACTTGCTTGAGATTTTGGCTTCTCCATGAGAGTTAAAGATGGAGAATCAGGAATTGATGTGTGAATCATATCCACGATCGAAGAATTTGTGGGTGAGTTTTATATGTGAGGCAATTTTATTGTAAGAGATTTTGGTTGTGACTCCATATTTATAGGAGCAACATCAAATTGACTTTGAGAGGGTGCTATAACTGAGTCTTTGACTACAGTTTGCACAGTGTGTGCACCCTGTGTATCCCCAAGTTTTTTAGATTTCTTCTTTCTTGTGTAAGTTTGGGGTGAGTCTGTGTCCCTAACCCTTTTCGCCTGTGCTCTTGGCTGAGAGCTTTGTTCAATAGTTACATCCTTTTGGGAGGATACAACTACTAATGAGCTAGAATCCTTATTGAGCACTACAATTTTTTGGGAATCTGCAGTGTGGCTAGGCTGGGTTACACACACCTCTCCCTCCTTATCCTTAGGATTTCTTTGATTTTCACCCTATCCCTCACCAAGCTCAATTCCCTTCACACTCCCCTCTTGATATTTAGTAGATTTTAAAACTAGTTTATTTTGAGAGATACTAGAGTGGGTTTTCTTTGACATGGATTTGGAAATTCTTGATTTTGTGGCTTGGATAGGCACCTGTTTGGTCACTGTCACAGATGCCATAGCCACGGTTTTTTGCAAAGACACTTGTGATAGAGAAGTAGCAGGGATAGAAGTGCTTACCTCACTTACCTAATGCTGCTCTATAATTGGCATGTAGATGAGGGGAACCTCCTTATGGTGATTAGCCCTGTTAAGATCAATAATAACTATTCTCTCTTGGACCCAATAATCCAACTTGTTTGTTGTGTTCACAATTGAGAGATCCTCAGAAACAAAGTTAGCTATCATCATAAAGAATCTAGCATAATAGATGTTCTTAGACCTCTTCTTAATGTCTCCTAATTTACTCCCCAATTCCTATATTACAGAAGTACTAAAATTAAAATACTTATCACTTAGAAGCATATAGAGCAAGTTAACAAGTGAATGAGTTACAACATCAAAATTGCTAACTTTTCCAGAAAATACTTTGATAAAAGGGTCACATAGAAAGCTCCATTCTTTTCTAAATCCTAGTCTCCTAACCTCACCTAACTTGGTGGCAGTAAGAGCATAACCCATAGAAATAAGCATGTTACTCTCATATGTGTCTGTGTATGGAGGAAGAGTATTATTTTCAGGCAATTTAAAGCATTTTTCAAGAGCATCACAGTTAATACAGTGTTCCTTACCTTTGAGAGAGAAAGTAATGGATTTATCCTTGGATTTGAACATAGCAGTAGTCCAAATCTCCTCAATAACTTCACAAAAGATGACAGGGGACTCAAGCATAGCATAACTTAGTTTGCAGCTTCGAATAAAGTCCATCATTTTGTGATAGTCTCCAGCTGCATGAATCTCCTTGTTCACCAAGGCTATGAAGTTGTTCGTTTCCTATACATAAGCAGTTTGAGACATGATTTTGACTACAGGTGCCATTACTGTGGCTGAAAGTGGTTGCAGAAAAGGGAATTCTTGCTTTGGAGAAGAAGAGAGATTAGAGATAGCTTGAGAAAGATAAAAGTAAAAATGAAAATGGAATTGGATTTTATACTTTCTCAAAAATAAACGGTTAAAAAATAAAATTAAAAATAAAATAGCCAATCAAATTAGCCCAAAATTAGCCGTTTAAAAATAAAGAAAACTGTCAAAATTCTAATGATTATCCATCGAAGTATACTTACATGCTGTAAGTAAATTCGATGGATAATATCTAGAATTAATGGCTAAGATTGAGAGCAATTTGACTGATAAGGATTAAAAGTACCCAGAATAATATTTGATATTTCAACGGATAATAAAATTCAACGGATATTTATTTTCAACGGATAATGAACTTCTGTCGAGATGTAAATTCCGACTTAGCCAAAATTTCATCTTAGACAGGAAATATCAAATTTTATTCTAGCTGCATATCAAATTGCTTAGACATCAAAACAAATTAGGAGTAATTAAGCATACCTGACTCACTTACCAACCTAGTAAAGGTGGATTCATCAAGTGGCTTGGTGAAGATGTCTGCAAGTTGTTTTTCACTTGGATCAAAATGAAGTTCCACAGTACCATTCAAGACATGCTCTCTAATGAAGTGGTACTTGATGTCAATGTGCTAAGTCCTTAAATGTTATACTGGATTTTCAGTAATTGTAATGGCACTTGTGTTATCACAGAAAATAGGAATCTTATTCACCTGTAGACCATAGTCCAACAATTGATTTTCATCCATAAAATATATGCACAACAACTACCAGCAGCAATATATTCAGCCTCAATTGTAGAAGTAGAGACTGGAGTTTGCTTTTTACTGAACCAGGATACTAGCTTATTTCCTAGAAATTGATAGGTTCCTTATTACTATTTCTATCAATTTTACAACCTGCATAATCTGCATCTGAGTAGCCAGTTAGATTAAAACCAAAATCTCTAGGATACCAAATGCCAAGTTTTGTTGTTCCATTGAGATATTTGAAAATTCTCTTAATAGCTACTAAATGAGATTCTCTAGGATCAGCCTGAAATCTAGCAGAACGATAAGTAGCAAATATTATATCTGGCCTACTGGCTGTTAAATATAAAAGTGAGCCAACCATGCCTCTATAGCTAGAAATATCCACAGACTTTTCAGTAATGTTTACTTATAGTTTAGTTGCAGTGGCCATATGAGTTTTTGCAGATTTGCAATCCATTAAGTCAAACTTCTTTAAAAGATCATAAAATATTTGGTTTGACTAATGAATATTCCATCACTAACTTGCTTAACTTGTAAACCAAGAAAGTAAGTTAGTTCTCCCATCATGCTCATTTCATATTTACTTTGCATTAATTTGGCAAACTTTTTCCAAAGTTTTTCATCTGTAGAGCCAAATATAATATCATCTACATAAATTTGAACAAGTATACTAGAGCCATTAACATTTCTATAGAATAAGGTTTTATCAACAGTTGCTCTTGTGAAATTATTTTCTAAGAGAAACTTTGAGAAAATGTCATACCAGGCTCTAGGTGCTTGCTTCAGTCCATAAAGTGCTTAAGTGCTTTCAAAAGATAGTAGACATATTCTGGAAAGTTGGGGTCTTCAAAACCAGGATGATGACTGACATAAACTTCCTCCTCCAAATCTCCATTCAGAAATGCACTTTTAACATCCATTTGATAGACTTTGAAATTAGCATGGGCTGCATAGGCTAGAAAAATTATGATGGCTTCAAGTCTTGTAACAGGAGCAAAGGTCTCATCAAAATCTATTCCTTCTTGTTGATAGTAGCCCTTAGAAACTAATCTAACTTTGTTCCTGACTACTATGCCATTTTCATCCAACTTGAATATGAATACCCACTTGGTGTCAATAGGATTCTTGCCTTTAGGCTTGGGTACCAGCTTCCAAACTTTATTTTTTTCAAATTAGTTTAGCTCCTCCTGCATAGCTAAAACCCAATCAGGATCCAACATAGCTTTTTCTACCTCTTTAGGCTCTTCTTGTGATAGAAAGCTGCTGTAAATACATTCTTCTTGAGTTGCTTTCCTTGTTTGCACTCTTGAAGATGCATCACCAATAATCAGCTCAAATGGGTGATCTCTAGTCCATTTTCTCTATTGTGGTAGATTAGCTCTAGATGAAGAGGCCTTATAGTTGTCTTGATGTGTGACTGAGTTTTGATTAGAAGAAACTCCCCCTGAGTTTGTTGATCTTTGACTTGAAGTTGGGGTTTTTTCCGATTGTGATCTGTATTGGCTTTCAACTCATATTGATGGCTCAACGGATATTGATCTTGCCTTTAGATGGATGATGCAGACTGTCTTTCAACGAATGATGCACTTAATCTTTCGACGAATGTTGAATTATGTGCTTCATTAGTTGTAGATTTTTTTGCATTGTCCTTAGATATTGTTTCTAGATCACTTTCATCACACTATCATCACAAATCATCTTAACATTATCAAATTTGAGGCTTTCATGGAAATCTCCATATTACAGTCCTTCAATCTTTTTATCATCAAACACGACATGTACAGATTCCATAACAATGTTAGTTCTAAGATCGTAGACTTTGTATGCTTTTCCAACTGCATATCCAACAAAAATGCCTTCATCTGCTTTGACAATAAACTTTCCATGCTGATCAGTTTGATTCCTTAAGAGATAGCATTTATAGCCAAAGACATAAAGAAAGTTTAATGCTGGCTTCCTATTCTTGAACAACTGGTAGGGTGTCGTGCACTTTTCTTGATTAACTAAAGAAATATTCTTAGTGTAGCATGCAGTATTTACAGCTTCTACCCAAAAATATCTTGGTAACATTGATTCTTCTAGCATTGTTCTTGCATCTTCAATAAGAGATCTGTTCTTCCTTTCCACCACTCCATTTTGTTGTGGGGTTCTTGCTACTGAAAACTCATGTATGATCCCACTTTCTTCACAACACAATCTCATCACAGAATTCTTGAACTCGGTTCCATTGTCACTCCTGATTTTTCTAACTTGAAAATTAGGATGATTGTTGACTTGTCTTATATGATTGATGATGATTTCACTAGCTTCATCTTTGGATTTTAAAAAATGTGTCCAAGAGAACTTTGAGAATTCATCCACAATTACTAGGAAGTATATTTCCTTTGAGATGGACAACACATTGACTGGTCCAAATAAATCCATGTGCAGTGGTTCTAAAGGTTCTTCATTATTGAATCAAGCTTCTTTTTGAATGATGCTTTGATCTATTTTCCTTTCTTACAGGAATCACACAATCCATCCTTTGAGAATTCTACTTGAGGAATGCCTCTTACCAAATATTTCCTGACTAGTTCATTCATAGTCTTGAAGTTAAGATGGGACAGCTTCTTGTGCCATAGCTAACTTTCATCTTGACTTGCGTTGCTGAAGAGACAAGTGACATATTCTGCATTTGATGAGTTGAAGTCAGCTAGATACACATTTCCTTTTCTCACTCCAGTGAGAACCACTTTGTTATTTTTCTTGTTGGTCACAAAAGAGGCTTCAGAATTGAATGTTACTGAGCTGCCCTTGTCACAAAGCCGGCTGATACTGAATATATTATGCTTGAGTCCATCCACTACGGTAACTTCCTCAATGATGACATTGTCTTTAGAAATCAAGCCATATCCCACAGTATAACCCTTGTTGTCATCTCCAAAAGTGATACTTGGGCCAGCTCTCTCCTTGAACTCAATGAGCAGGGTAGAATCTCCAGTCATGTGCCTTGAGCACCCACTATCCAAATACCAAAGATTCTTTATATTTCCCTCCACACAACAAAATTAAATCAAGTTGATTTTGGTACCCAAGTTTCCTTGGGTCCTGTTCTGTTAGCCTTTTTCTTAGGTTTTTTAGGCTTGTCCATATTTGACTTAGGTATTTGAGATTCATCCTTACTCAATTGAGTAGATTTTTTAAAACCATTCATCATTACAGAATTATCATGCACAGGTGTGTTAATATGGATAGGCATATTTTGTGCAAACATGTTATTCCAGTAAGGCATGCCAAATGGTATTTTGGGCATACTGAATGCAGTATAGTAAGGATTTTATGCAAATGGCATATTAGCAAATTGTGCATTCAAATTATGTGCAGGCATAATATTCACAGGCATTGTGGCATGTTAGGAAATGAAGAAGGTGTACACATGGGTGCAGACATAGCAAGTTTGCAATTAACAGATAAATGATTAACACTACCACATTTCACACAGATTTTTCTAGGTGCATATTTATCAGGTGTGTAGTTGTTATATTTGTTAATCCCTACTTTCACATTCCTTTTTGATTCTGCTTTAACTTCAATTTTCTCCAATCTGTCATTCAATAGCTTGATTGATATATGCCCTACATTGACTCTCTTGTTCTTTTTCACTTGACTTGTTTCTCCTGGAACAAAGTTCTTGGAAACTGATCCATATTTCTCATTTAGCTTAGCTAGCTGTGATTTGCTAATTGGATTTTTTCACTCAACGGATTTGGTTACTTATCTTTCGATGGATATTTCTTTTGATCATTCAACGGATAACATTCATCATCCGTTGAATCCACATCCGTTGAAAGTCCTTCTTCCAAGTTGGGATTCAGTTTCTCTTTGCTCTTTTTCCAGGCTTCATCACAGAAGGATTATATACCTTAAACTTTAGTAATTTGAGCATGGACATCTCTAGATGATTTCCTTGCCTTAATTACTTCATGTTCTTGTTCAAGTTGCTTTCCTAAAATATCCTCTTTCTTTAAGGATTCAGTCAGTTCATCTTTGGAAATCTTGCACTCCATCTTCAGTTTTTCAAACTCAACAAATTGAGTTTTTAACACATTGTTTCTTTCACTTAAAAAGAAATTGTTCTCTTTGATTTTAGTGTTTTCTTTAGTGAGAGATTTGAGTGTAACACGTGTGGCGCCCTCCAAACCCGGGTCAGAAGTTTGAGGTCCACAACACATATATAATATATAAACCTGAATAAGAAATATTATTTGCAATGACCCTGCTTTACATAACCACGAATCGCAACAGGTTAAAGTATGAAAACAAGCTACTATCCTAACTTTTATTACAACGTACCAAATCCCAACTAATTTAACTTACAATTGATAATAAAATCATTCTTACAATCTAACTATCTTTATACCGCATGAAGCTTCTGCTAGCTCGGTTCAACTCAACTGGAACCTTAGCCCGCACTTTGGACTGAGGAACTTCACTATCATCCATATTATTTTCAACTGTAAAATATTTAAAAGAATTGCAAGGGTGAGCTAACTAGCTCAGCAAGTCATAATAGTGATAACTGAGGTTAAACAGTGATCAAATGAGATGATTCAAAGGAATCAAGTTTCTTTTTAACTAATCATTAGAATTGGATATTCATTTTAAGTTTTAAAAACCAAGGTTAGGCTGCTGATCAGTCACGCACTAACCCCGAGCTAGCACACAACACTGCTCTAATTACTGGATCCAAGGCACACATTGGCCTAACTTGACCATTGGTATGGTCTGACCACGAATCTGGTCCACATATATAAAAACTATCCAATCCTAAAGCAGTTCAATATGATAACAATATGATTCAATAAAACAAGATCATAATCAATAATGGTTAAACATTTGCATAAAATCGTAAGGAAACTCATGGACATCTCAAGGGTATATCAGGGTATGTATAAGAAACGGTTTTCCAGTTTGTAAAATGATCAGGTATTGGGCCAGTAATGATTTTTCAGGGCATAGTTCTTTGCTGTTATAAAGAATAGTTGAGGTATAGAAATTTCTGTGTTTTCAAACAATTTTGTTCCAGTGTTTGGTAGTTATACATTTGGGTGTAGTATCATATTTATATGGTTTGGTATCGGAAAATCAATGTAGGAAGATTTACAAAGAAAAAGGCTTATGGCTCAAGATCAAGAGAAATCAGGATTCAAGGTTAAATAGTTTATAACACTTGCAATAAAAAACATGAGTTGTTTTTATATTATCGCGACATGTTATGAAACAGTTCGAAAATCATTGCAATATATCTTGAAGAAAAGTTCGGAAGTACTTGCCTCACAGGGCTTTACAACTGCTACTGACCAACTCTGAGCCGATTCTGCTGCTCAGACTTTAACGTCCAACCACTAGACCATATTAGGTTCGATTTTGATACTCAAGTTTTTCTGTTGAAATTCTATTGAGCTCGTCGTCTGAGTACTAGGTCATCTCTAGTCCATCGTTCACTTTCAGGTTCCTGATTATAACCTACAGGGTCGAAATACCCTACGTTAGACGTCTAGGTATGCTTGACATATCCTTGATACTAATTCTTACCCAACAATATTCAAACCCGACTCGTAATTATTCATATTAGAATAACACAGACAACAATTAAGGTTCAGATTCTTGAAATCGATCTAATGTTCGTTATTAGAAAATACATATACTCGTCCTTTTATGAAATTAGGGTTACTGTGTTTTGGTCAAAACATACAACATAGCATACAATCAGGTTCTGTATAAAACATGCGTATATGTATTTACTTATACTCGCTCGATGTCCCGATAATCCTCGGATACGCTCCCGTATTTTCGTAGTTTGATTTTCCCGGAAATCGGGCAGCGTCCCCTTTGTTTATCGGACTACCCGTCGAAACATTAATCGACGTCAATTTAACAACAACAATCCAATTTAAAACACGACAACCAATCACACTCCCACATTCCAATCACCGATACAATTTAGTAATCACCACCAACTTAACCATCACGATTCAATATTTGCTAATTAACTATTTCGATCCAGAATAAAAACACAACACGACTTTTATTTAATAAAAATATTAGGACTCAGAATCGTGTCATCACCGTCCACCGTCCGCTCATCGCAATTCATCACGGACGGCGGTAATTCGGATTCCAGCCAAAATTTCACCGATTATATATATATATATATATATATATATATAAAATCATTTTCTCCACACGGAAAATTCACATCACGAATATTATTCATAGATAATTCCTGCAGAAAAGAAATTAATTAATAAAATAATCCAAATTCCCAAAATGGACAGGACAACATGCGATTATACACGCGCCCAGCGCAAGCCTGTAATCGTGGCCGGAAAAGAAACACAGAAGCAGGCGGCCAAAACACCACCACCACCATACAATTAACACACACAATTCACACAAAGCAAACACATATAAGCACATATACATGCATATATATTACTGAACGGAGTTGAACCAGAGCATTCACCGGAAATAATCGGAAAACCAGGACGGCGGCGGAAGAACCACCAGGAACCGAAGCAACCGAAGAAAAGAGAAGATTAACAGAAAGAAGAAGAAAAAAAAGAAAAGGGCAAGAGAAGATGAAATCGCAGGGAACCAAAAATGAGAGAGAGAGTTGTTGTGTGTTTTATTGGGCTGATTTGTATACTCCTGACATGTGTCTAACCATTTGACATGTACCCCCTGATAGCTAGTCAGTTTGTATCAGTTTTACCCGTTAATGATACAATATCGCGAATAAATATTAATCGAAACAATTCTGAAATAATCTTTAAGTTTTACAAATATCCCGATGCTAATAAAATACAAATTTCATAATTTTTAAAGCATCTTTGAAACGCAGTTTATACCCGTATTTCACAATTAACGAACCGAGGTGCATTTAAAACAAATTCATAAAATTGTGAAAATAATCTTATAATATTATAAATATCCCGAAGTAAATAAAAACGTAATTTTCATAATTTTAACACAATTTTTGAAATGCCACTTATACCCGCTTTTATCAATAAAACGAAACAACGCGCGGGTAAAATTAATCCCAAAAATTTCCAAAATAATTTTAAAATTCTCAGAATATTCCAAACTTCAATAAATATGAGTTTCATAATTTTTGAATAATTCTAGAATTAAATATGGATTTTACAAATAAAAGCATTCAGAAAATCATTTAAAGATAAATAATAAATAAAATATTGATTTCTCAACTTTATAAAATCTTAAAAATAATTACTGTAATTATAAAATCATAAAAACAATTTTAGAGACACTTCAAATATTTATACAAATAAATTTGCATTAAATCCACTTTAAAAGTGAAATAATTCAATACAATTCCTTAATTAATCACGCGAACAACCCTGTACATTATAAATCACACCTAAATAATAATCAAACAACACATATTTTATTTATTTAATAATTTCCATAATTGCACAATTAAATAATTCAAAAAGATTACACGAGTCGTTATATCCTTTCCCCCTTAAAAAGATTCTGTCATCAGAATCTGATCTAGTTACACAAGTGAGGATATTTGTCAAGCATATCTGACTCTAATTTCTAAGTAGACCCTTCTACTCAAGGGTTCAAACGTACCCACAATAGGTATGCACTCATTTCCAAGGACTTTCCTTTGACGATCAAGAATTTGGATTGATTATTATATGCAAAACAACTTGGACAAGAGCCCCACTGGCTCTTGATTAATCACTTAATTCAAACTCAATACTTATCACTTTAACATTGACAAGTAAAATACATTAGATGTACACACTGGTGTGACGGTCATCTCATTTATGAACAACTTTATCTATATTTATCAATACCTCGAATGGTTAACTAATTTTAGGACTTAGCTTGTCCCTTCTACTCAAACTTATCCAATCTCTTTCAAGATGACACTTTTACTAACACTACTGGTCCTATTTCTATACTTATATTCTCTCTCGATACAATTTCGCCTTCTTTCTTTGTCCACCCTGAGCTGCTTTAACCAATAGCACTACGCTCTTGGTGTGTAGAATTAACTTAGAATTTAACAACTTCCTTTCTCTCATTTTATCTCAATAAAAAAAATGGGAACCTACACTCGCATTCGCATGAAGCTTGGTAAAGTAGCATTCCAAAGATGACATCGATAATAAATAATTATTCCAGTGTTTTCTTAAAACTCAACTTCTCAACATATCTTACATTTCTTAAATCACCTCCGTACTTTGACTCTCCGTTTTAGGATGATAGGTGGTGCTCATTTTCAACTTGGTTTCCAAATATTTAAACATTTCTTACTCCTTTTTATTAGTTAAGGCTGAAAAGTAATCTCATATTTTCATGTACTGTTATTTTTAAATATTTGAACTTCAGGTTTCACTCTTTCCAATTCGTTTATTAACTCCTTGGTGGTCTTAATTACATCCCATCCTTTCTATTGGCCTAAAACATCCGTTACCATACGGTTTTGCTTAGGTGGTTGTTAATGAATTAATTCAGAATCTTTTGTTAACCCTAGTCAAAATTTCATTCTTGAAGACTCAACGTATAGTTGATTTCCTTCTGATATGTGGAGAAAAATCCTTGGCCATCCCACGCAGACTTTCTTATTTCTTGAGTAGCTGAGGTTGTTATCAATAAATACAGTTTGCTTATCCAAGTACTCCTTATATACCACATTCCTTAATTCCTTATAGCCACCTGATACACTCGTCATTTCACATAATATCACAAGAGCTAGCTTGCAATGCTCTTAACTCACTTTAATCGTAATCTCTGATATTTTCTCAGGTTGGATCTTAAGTTAATCCTCGAGATATAATATATTGCTTGAATTAGGTCTTGTAGGAAATTAATTCTTTATAGGGGTCACTTATTCTTATTCGTTATTTTGCTAAACTCCCACTTCACGATTCGCCTCTTGTAAAGTCACTTCCTGGGTCTGCCTTATCCACTAGGCTTTCCAATACTTCGTCTTAACTCTTTGACATGTCCAATACCTCCTAATCTATCTTGAAATTTCCTTCTTATACTTGGTTATCACTATTTTTCTTAAAATTATCATATATCTTGGCGTCTCTTCACTAATTAAATACCTAATATTGTGAATTCCATGTGGGATCTTATTTCTTAATTCTTCTACTTGTAGCATCCAAGTGCTAGAAGAAAATCTGGAGATATCGTGATCCATTATCTTCTCTTGACATTTTATCTTTCCCTTCACAACTTCAACTGAGAGGTCACACTATCCATCTTTCTTTCTTTTGGATGATGAACTTTAGCTTCCAATTCCAACTTTGAGAATCCTATAGTTAATCCTTCTGGTATAGTCTCTGTATTCGTTCTCTCCTTTTTGTTTATCGCTTGCCACTATATTTGTTTTTCTCGTGAATACTTACTTCAAACTCTTATGGTCCGTAGCTCTTACACCTTTCTCCAAACATATCATGTCTCCCCATTTTTCAAAACAAATATTATTACTGTTAGCCCTAATGATGAGTAGGATACTTCTGCTTATAAGATTTCGGTTGTCTGGGTGCATATACAATAACTTTATTATGCCACATCAACACACATCCTACTCCCTTATGAGAAGTATCACTATAAATTACCAAATCTCTTTGATATCTTCAAAGTGATAAAGCAGGTACTATAACCATTCCTTCATTTAAATCTACAAAACTTTCTTCACCCTTCTCTATTTCATACTCACTTATCGCTTTTCCTAATTAGCTTCATCAAAGGCATTGCAACTTTCAAGAAACCTTGTACAAATTTTCAGTATAGCCGGTCCATGGTAAAACTTCTTACTTTTGTTGGTGCTTTTGACCTTTCTCTATTCATGGTGACTTTAATTTCTACTGGATCTCCTCTAATCTCCTCCTCACTAATTATTTACGCTTTCTATCATCAAAACTTTCACCTTGCAACTTTACATACAACTTCTTTCTTCTCCGACTCCTCCGTTGTCATTAAATACTTCGCATGGTCCTCCATTGACTTTAAGTAACACAAATACAACTTATCCAGATATTCCTTAAAGATTATATCCATAGGTTCGATCTCCAATTGGTAACACCCAAATCTTAAATCAATTTTAGAAAATACTTTGCCTCTTCTGTTTGATCAACAAATCAGTAGTTCGAGGTAACATATACTTACTCTTGATAGTAAATTTATTGAGTTGGCTTTAGTTGACGCATAATCTCATACTTTCATTTTCTTATTAACAAATAGTACTGGTATACTTCATGGGATACACTGGGTTTAATTGCTTCTTCTTCTAGCATTTCTTGCATCCGCTTTGCTAACTTCCTCGTTCTAACTGGTGCCATTTTGTGTAAGGCCCTAGTCAATGGCTTCGTTTCAGATGCTAAGTCAGTCATGAATTCAATTTCTATATCCGAAGGAAATGTTGATAACTCATCCAAAAAACATATCTTGAAACTTCTTAATTACTATAAAATCTTCAAACTTTGTTTGCTTCCGACTTTTATGTATTCCATAATCACCATAATGCTCATATCTTGATTACCGTAATCATCATTAACAAATTCGTTACCTTCTTCATCTTCTGAACCTCCTCACCTTCTCATTTGGCATCCTCAGAATTATCTTTTTTGTCCCGACGGTCTGTCTTGACATCACGCTTTAGTAGTCAATCCATTCCTTAAATAATATCAAATCATCTTATCTTCCAGGATTTCAATTCTACATAACTTATTTCCAGGAATCTCAATTTCACCATTGGTACTTACTTATTTAACAACTACACGTTCTTGACTTGCTAGTCCTTTAATCACAATCTTATCAATTCAACAGGGTAATTCATCTTATCAACAAAACTTTGAGAGATAAACAATTAAGTTTCTCCCATATCTTTTAATACTTTAACGCATAAGGTATTCACCCTGATCATCCATATCATCACGTCCGTATTCTGAATAACATATTTCACAGGAAAATCGCACATTCTCGTTCTCAAAAACGTATTCCTTATTGGAGTAGATTCCCTTGATTCTTAGTGGCTTCTTCACCGGGACTAGTGATTTACAATCCTCGCCAGGTACCCTTATTTCCTTCCCATACATAAGATGTAGATGGAACTTCATCCCCTTAATTCAGGATACGTTAATTTCTGTTTGAAAACTTCTTGCAAAGAATGACAGTACAACGAAACGACTAGAAGGATTCAAAATTCAACAAAAATTAGAGTTGAAAAGAGAGAAGAAGTATGGATTTGAATATGAATGAGACAACCACATTGGTACTTAAGATGGCCAGTCTTTCGTACCATATGGCATACAGCATATGATTAGGTGGCATCCCACCCGACTCTCCGTCATTCTGACAAAGTGTCTCACCATAACACTGTTTGTCCCAATCAGAAAGCAAAAATTGAGGGAAACAATTAAATTTGAAAGGAATGCAATATCCTCATTTTCGATATCATAGCAAGGAGTTTATTTAAGAAAAGAAGTTCATACTTATTTAGGAATCAAAAAGGGAATATACGCTGTAATATTGAAGACAAGAACAATACCATTGCTCACCGTCCACATTTCACTTGGATTCATCTTTCGAGCTTGTCCGATCATATCCCAATCGCATCATATAACAACTTTAGAAAGTCCGCTGAAATGTCTTCACAACCAAGCATTATAATGAATTCTTACTTGCTAAGTTTTGCATCTTTAACATCGCACTTACACGTATGATACCTTAACAATTCGATCATAATGGCGTTCCTACCAAATAATTTCGAGATTTCTCTTTTAATTGAGAATAACCACGTACCATTCGACATAACGATCCTTTTGTTAACAATATTATGCTTTTAGAGAGGTCTGGAAATCTTTCCAATCTTCTTCGATCACGCTCCGGCTTCTATTAAATCAAAGAATTCTTTAAACTCTGATAGTCCTAGTAATTAAATGTATAGTTACTCCGTACGTTGATTCTGTTGTAAATTTTATCAAACAATACTGGCACTTTACTGTTAGGAATAACCAGCTTCTTCATAATCATAGGTTATTTCGTTCTTGAAATTAGCAATACTAAGAAAATCAACTTCTTGAATTCGAGCTTGGAAAATCTTCTGGATAGAAAAACTAGATGTTCATCTATGTCATCCATATCATCTTGACTAAGATGGTCTTCATGTTTAGCTACTAGCCCTTTCCCTTTTCCTTCACAAACTCTAGGGTTTGGTGCAGATTCTACAGTTTTTACATTTATCTTTTTCTCTCTCTCTTGCTAATCAACCAATACAATGGATCCTCCCTTCCTCCTTCCTTTCTCCAGCTTCTCATCTTGCTCTATTTCAATCTCATAGGTCTTTAGAATCCCATACAGTCTGTCCAAGGTAAATTCCTTGTAATCTTGAGAGTTTCTTAGTGAGACTGTCATAGGCTTCCATTCCTTTGGCAGAGATCTAAGGAATTTGAGGTTTGATTCTTTTGTCTGATAGACTCTTCCATGCAACTTTAGAGCATTTAATAGTTTTTGAAACCTACTAAATATGTCAGTGAGTGACTCACTTTCTTCACTATGAAAATGCTCATATTGCTGAATCCGGAGTTGCATCTTGTTTTCCCTTACCTGCTCAGTTCCATCACATATAACTTGAATTGTTTCCCAGACCTCTTTAGCAGTTTTGTAATTTATGATGTCAAACATGTCACCATCAACACCATTAAACAAAATGTTCATGGCCTTCTTATCCTTATGAACTTGCTCAATATCTGGATCAGACCATTATGTTCTAGGCTTTGAAATAGATGGCTCATTTCTTGTAGCAGCTCTTATAGGGACATGAGGACCTTTCTCAATACAGTCCACATATTCTTCATCTTAAGAGAGGAGATATGGGTGCATTTTCACCTTTCAATGGTGATAATTGTCTTGGTCCAGAAATGGAATCTTTACTCCAACATCTTTTCTGCTCATCTTGTTAGTTGTTGTGATCTTTAAGCTCTTTGTTCTTCAAGAGCTTGCTCTGATACCAATTGTTATTCCCAAACAATCTAACAAAGAATTACAAAGGGGGTTGAATGGAATTCTGTCTACTTCTTGGATTTTAAGAACTGATCTACTTTGAATATATAATTGTGTTTCATTTAGCTAAAGTGCTGAATGAAAGTATTGAATAAATCAAACACAAATCAAATACAAGTATTTAAAAAAATTTGGTGGATTGAACTTTTCCACCAGATATATATATAAATTCGAGAAATTTGTGATGCAAGATTTGCACACAGCTGCTTACAAGTTGAACTTACAAAGAACAGAGAAATTCTTTACAGATATAGCTTTATCTATTTCTCTGTTAATTGCTTATTAACTTCGATATTGTTCTACTTCCTACCCTTGGTTTATATATCACCAAGTTACATGATAAAAAGACAAACAAATAAGAAAAAATATTTCTTAGTCTAATTACATGCTTCTTCATTTCTCTATCCAGCATATTTTAATATCTTCAGTTTAGCATGAAAGTGGAAATGCTTCTTTATTCTCTAAAACCTATAAATAGGCTGCCACATTCGATTTGCATACAATCAACGCATGTGACTGTCAAGTCACTATCAACTGCTTTTGAATTCGATCATCCGTTGAAACTCTGTGGGATCATCCATTGAGACTTTAGTTGATCATCCATTCAGAGTCTAGTTGATCATCCGTTGAAACTCTAGTTGATCATCCGTTGAAACCATGTGGAACATCTGTTGAGAGCATCTTCATAGAAGTTAACTCTATTTCACTTATACAAGATTACAAAGCATCTAATATTTACAGTTGGACAACCTATCTTACATATCAATCTAGTAGTCAACATGACTTAGAACATTCTATAACATTTGGTTCTCTAAGGCATTACAATATGCAAAATTGTGCTACTAAGCTTATTAAAACATAAGCTACCCTTTCAACGGATGTTAAAGTGATCATTCGTAGAAAGCTACAACTTCACTAAATTAAATCTACTATGGTATTTTGTTTAACTTATCAACAAGTACTGAACATATTCCTAACAAAACTCTAGAAAAGACTCTGGACAGTCATCAAACTCACATAAAGAATATGGTGAGTGAAAAGATTGCAGAGCTTCTACCTACTCAAACTGAGATCAAGAACAAATTCATCATATTCACTGATAAAACGGCTAGTATAGATCTCTCCACGGTGGAAGCTAGCATCAAGCAGCTCAGGGAATCCTTTGTAGCACTTCATACAGTGATCTAGAATCAAATCTCCTAAAACAATGACACTAAGGTCAAACTTGATCAACTTCACAAAGCTAGATATGAGCCATCTACTTTGATGATGGAGAAGTAAAAAGAGTAGTACAAAAAAGTTTTGGTAGTGGGATCTCTTCAAGTACAACTTTTTCTCCCTCAACTCTGCAAGTTCAATTTCTTCAAGAACAAGTGGCTGAACTTCAATTATCCAACTTAACCTTAGTCAATCAAGTCAATCATCTCACCGGACAAGTGCAAAGCCATCAAAATGACATTAAGTCTTTGATATAATCCAATAATTATTTCCAAATGTAGAAAATTATGTCACTGGGAGCTATCATGGGTGCTCTAAAGGTTCCAATTCAAGAAATTCCACAAATTGTCAAGGCTCAGCTATCTCAACACCCCATTTAACCTGATAACAAGACTAAAAAGGAGATGGAGGCCAAGCTCATATTTTTCACTCAAGCAGAGGTTAGTACGGAAGAGAGACTCAAAATTACAGCTGAAGGTTCTTATTTTGACAAGTAGTTTGGTGAATTTCATGAACACCTGTAATAACCCCAATTTTTGGAAATTTTTGAAACCCTTATGAATAGTGTTTTTTCTGAATGAGAAAACTTTTCATGCCACACTATGTAGAGGTTCTGGTATGGATATTCTAAGATTTTATTAGTACTTTATATGGGATATAAGTGTATGTAAAGATCGTCAGAATCCAAATTCCGAACACTTAGATTTTTCCGGAAATCCACTAGATACGGAAAGAATTGAGTATAAGGTAACAGGATAAAAAGGATTTAAATTAAAGGATTATAAGAGAGGATCATAAAAGGAATATAATATATTGAGAAAGGTTAAAGGAACCTAAGTAATAAGATCCCGGGTATGATCCCTCAAACGATAAACGAAAACGAAAGTTAAGCGAACCGTATAACAGATCAGCGGTCATTAGGCAAACAATTAGGAAGTTAATCAAAGGGATTAGAGAGGATGATGTCACCCAACCAATGAGAAGAGGACAAGGAGGGGAAGATGACATCATAGCATGACATAAGCATGACATGGGAAGGAAGGAGATGTGGTTGAAGTAGAACCACACAAAGTTAAGGCTAAAAAGGTAATTAACCAAAACAAAAACAAAATTACATCCACCAAGCCAATCATTTCATTTTCATCAAACAAAACACAAAATATTTCTCTTCACCAAGGTTGCTCTCGGCTTTTTTTCAATTTCAAAGGGAGAATTTTCAAAATCCAAGATCCAAGCCTCCTAAATTGGTAAGATAATTCCCTAGTGTTCCTTATGCATAGATATGGCTATATTATGAGTTTAAGCCTTCAATTCTTTCTCAATCTTCTTCAAGAAATCAATGAAGAAGACAGTGAATAGTGATTTCAAAGTTTTTAACTTGATTTTTCTTGTTTTCCTTTAAGATCCAAGCATCCCTAAGACTTCTCAAGGCTTCTTAAGGCTTCCTAGCTACTCCCACCACTTCAAGGAAGGTATATCATCTCCAAACCCTAGATTCCTTTGTATAATAAGATGATTTCGATTGTTATGGTGATATAGTAGCTTAATGCTTGTGGTTTAGAGTTTGGGTTGGAGTGGTAGTGAAATGGAATGGTGAATCTTATTGTTTTGGTTAAAAGAACTTAAGTATAGTTAAATTCAAGCTTAAGCATAAGTATAAATGTTAATATTGGATTTATTGGGGATGTTATGATGTGATAAGGATGGACTTTGGTTGTATGAATGGATTGGGGTTGAATTGTGATGGTTTTGCAATGGTTTAAATTTGGGAAATCGCGTAAACATAGTCGTCGTAATGTCCGATTTACTTTAGACTGCTTTTGTTCATAACATTAGGACCCGAGAACCCCCTTCTAAATGGTTACCATTGCCATGTTTAGATAGCTCATGTTACGAGCTTCGTTTTGATATGTAGTTCGTTTGATTCCGATGTACGGTTTAGGAGAAACGACCGTTTTAAGTAACGGCGTTTCGCGAACGAAACATTTCCCCTCACCTTACTTTGAAACATAGGTCAAAGACCAAAAAGGGTTAATTAGTGTATGAAACAATTATGGTAAGCGTGCTAGGCAGTTGGTAAGACACTCGCGAAAGAATCGCCTTAAAACTCATAATGGTTAATTTATTAAAAATGGTGGAGCCGAGGGTACTCGAGTGACTTAAGAGAATCAGTAAGCGCAGAGCAAGCGTTAGAGTCTAAGTTGTTTAAAGTATAGATTTACAAGTGACTTTGGTATAGAGCCATTTATAACCCCCAGTCGCTCAGGCAAGTTTTCTACCCGTTATACTGTTGTTGTGATGTAAATATATGTATATGCATTATCTTGTGATAAGTGCATGATTGTTATTAGCAAATGTTGCGATATATTGGAGCATGCTGATATGGTATATATGCATGTCTGTTTCGTAATCTGGTTATCTATCTGTTGGTTAAAATGCTTACAGTTGCATAATACCTATGCTAGAGATAAGCGGTATTTGAGTTTACCCTTAGTATAGGGGATTAAAAGGTGAACATATTTCTAAACCGGGAGTCGATGTTCCCTAGTATAATATATATATTTTTATATATATATGGTTATAGTTTTCAAAACTATTAATCGAATAAGGTTTTTCGATAACTTTAACTTTTTTTTATTATTGAATATTATTTCGAATATTCATTCGAGGGCTTATGACTCAGTTATATTATTAATGATTATTAATTGAATATTCATTTGAGGATGTATGACTCCGTTATTTTATTTAATGAATATTATTTATAATATTCATTCGAGGTATTATGACTCCGCTTATTATTTAATAATATTCTTTATTTTATTAAAAAATAATGTTTCGATAATCAAACTTATTTTCGATTATTCAAATAAAGATAGTACTTTCATATAAGTATATCTTTGGTTATTTAATATCCATTTCAAGTATAAGTTTTAAAACTTCTACTTCGATTATTTTTATAAGGATTATCTTTATGAGAATATTATTTAAATAATAATATTCAGATATTTTCTAATATATCAGGACTGATTTATTTTAATAAATCAGCAGTACTCCAAACATTCTTAAAAATGTTTTTGAGTCTTTAAAATGATTTTTAAAAGTTAGAGTGGACCCCAAAACTCATTTTTTTATATTTAAGATCTTCCTTTCAAAGGGGATTTAAATACTTGCTCAAAACCTGGGGGATCCAGCTCTGTGGTGCATTTTACATTCGCAACGTGGTTGCTGTTTTGAGAAAATAAATGAATTGATTACTTACCCAACGTTCCGGAAGTAAGCCCATCTAATTGAGTCGGCATAAGCGACAGGCCGGGGTACGGTCTATCAAAGTGTAAGTGGTTGGGTGGCAGTCCATCAACGCGTAAGAGGCCGGGTGGCGGTCCAGCACAAGGTCCTTATGTGGCCAGGGTGATGACCAGTGGGGGATTCATCCATCTACTAGTAGAAAAGGTTACTTATTGGTATCTTTGCCTGATCAGCAAGATATCAAGTTTATGCCAAAATTCTTTCCTTTCCAAATTTATTGAATATTGCAACTCTGTTCATACTTTACATGACAGAGGTTTTCAGGAAAGGTATGGGAGATATATATGAATATATTTATATATCAGGAATTAATGAAGTATCTCGTAACTTCATTATTTATAATGATGTTCAAAGATTGAATCTATTCAAATCTTGTCTTGTAGTCTCATCTATGTGATGAACTTTTGAAACTAATTATAACTTGAACGGTGGTAGTTCAAGTAGTATTTGGAAAAGATATAAGTATATTGGAGTATCTTGTAACTTCATCTTTTAAACTTATATCTAGTAAATGATTATCTTATGCATGACAAAGATTTTCAGAATAACGTTGAGACAAGGTTAGATATATGATATCACCTTGCAACGATATTTTTATACAGTTATAAACTGAAACTCTGTGTATATTATGTATGGAAGAGGACTTCCAAGATTTTGAAAAGTATATATGTATATATACTGAATATTTTGCGACTTCATCACATTAAGATATCAAACTTGGTTCATTTCTTTTGACCAAGACTTTCATGAGTACTACGAGAAGGCTCATATATTGTTAATCATTATACATATTATTTTGGTGGGCTTGCTGCTCACCCTTGCTTTCTTCTTTCGTTACACAACAACAGATAGAAAAGATGAACAGGACCAAGCTCCCGATTCGCGAGCGGATAGGAAACGTTCCGCAGTTTCCTATAGGCGTTGATGTCGCTGTAGCTGAGGTAGGAACTACCAATAGGCTAGGCTTTCAACTTTTGATGTACCAGACTTATGTATCTTTATCAATTGTAATAATGGCAAAGAAATGTAAATCTATTCAGAAACCCTTTTAAGGTGTAATGACATATAATTTTGGAATAAAATGATTCGTGTTACTTTTGGATATTCATCTCTGAGACTATAACTTGTGGTGTGTGTGCTTATTGTGGGGTCATAGTACAGAGTAGTTGATTATTTATTAAGATTGGGTGTTATTAAGGGAAATGGAACTCGTGACAACCCGGATCCCCAACCCCGAATTTGGGGGTGTTACAGAAATGGTATCAGAGCTAAGCGTTATAAACCTCAGAGATGATGTGACGTTAAGATAATAAGTTCACAAAGATAATAAGAACTCTTGCCAAGTTCATAGTCGGGCTACCTAACGTAGTACTGACAGTTAAAACCCTTATGGGAACCCTTATAAATATCGTGATAGAAGCGTAGTTCGTTATCGTATATGGTAGCGGGACTCCGAACCCTGAGGCTGAGGAGCAACAACGCGATGATATTTTATTAGGTATTGGAGATCAGATTGTGGATCTGATATAGCGTCCTAACGAGGGACCAGATGATGTTCATATTGAGGATGTAGCAGTTGAGGATGTTGTCCTAGAAGGGATTGTTGCTGAGGAGGATCCCGTGGGAGATCCTGACAAGAATAAATAAAGGACCACTGAGGAATTGATAACCATGGTTTGGGAAACTACCAGAGGTAGGATTGGTGGGTCACTACCGGAGGTTCATTCAAGTTCGTAGAGATAGTAGCACCTCTAACGCGGCTTACTCATAAGACTGAGTAGTTCGAATGGATAGAGAAATGCGAGAACAACTTTTAAGAACCGAAGCAAAGGTTGGTGACGTTCCCTATGTTGGCGTTGCCGGATGGAAAATGAGATTTTGTGAAGTGTAGTGACGCTTCGCATAAGGAATTAGGGTGCTTCTTATACAGCACAGCAAGGTAATCGCGTACGCGTCAAGACAATTGAGGTAATATGAAATTCGATATCCCCACCCATGAGCTTGGGCTCGTGGCAATAGTTTTGCCCTAAATATTGGAGGCACTACTGGTATGGATAGAAGTGCGAGATTTACACAAACCATAGGAGCTCTAGTACATTTTTACGCAGAAAGAGCTCAACATGCGCCAAATGAGGTGGTTAGAGCTAATCAAGAATTATGATTGGGAGATTCTTTATCATTCAGGGAAAGCCAATGTGGTGGCTGATGCCCTTAGTAAAAAGGAGAGACTCAAGATAATAATGCCTTTGGGAGAGTTTATAAGAGATTTTGAGAAAATGGAAATAGAAGTGAAGGTAACCGGAGCCGGTACCGAAAAGCTGTTTGAGATTGCAATACAGACCGAATTTTTGGAAAAGAACATATTGTGCCAGAAAAAGTGATGAATGAAGGCAGAGAGTCAATGACTGGAGAAGAGATCCATACCGAGAAAGATGATAAGGGGATAGTGAGGTGTTCTTACAGAAATTGGGTTCCAAAAGTTCAAGAGCTTAAGGATGAGAACTTAGATGAGAGCCATAGTTTGAGGAATAAGATTTAGGGCAAACCCTGAATGTGATAGTCAGGGAGGTTGCCATCAAGAAAGAAAGAACCCATAACATAATAGAGTGGAAAACAAGGTTTTTAATTTATAAGATAACCCCGATTATGGGAGAAGTTAAAACATTTCATACTAAGGAAACAGAAAGTCGAGTAAGGAAAGGAGACCCGAGACGGTACTCCTATACGGCAATTCATGGACCTTTCTAGACAGAACTTAGACTATTATCCCCAACCACCAACTTGAGGAAATAATGCGGTAGGAAATTCTTTCATGACCTTTAAGTCACTAAGCTCTCAGAGTTCCAAGGAACAGGTTGACCCAGTCGAGGCAAGAGCCTGGCTAAAGGAAATATAGGAATCATTGGAGATTCTAAATGATTGACGAATCACAAAAGACTGTTTTTGTCACTTACCCTCCTAAGAGAGAGACCACTCGCTGGTGAAAGGCCAAGGAAGGCACGGAGCAAGAGATTATAATAAACTGATTTAAGTTCAATCAATTGTTTTCAGGAAAGTAATTCCCAAGGTTATGGAGATAGTGTAAAAGCTTTAGTGCCAGAACAAAGGCGGACGAGTATGATGAATTATGAAGCTAAGTTGTAAAAGTTGTCAAGATTCATTCTGATGACAAGAATCCCAGAACGATGTGATGTTTGAAGTCAATGATTAGTGGGTTCGTGAAATAATGATAAGTGAAAGGAAAATAAAAAGAAACTGAAGTGGAAAGGAATATAAAGGCAATAGAGTTTGAGGAATGATAAGGGAGTTGGGTATGAGGAAACCCTAAAGACTCATAGCAATAGAAATAGAAAAGTATGTAATCGTCAGGATGAGGGTGATTCACCATGAGTTAAAATTGTAAGTTGAAGGCATAAGAGATACATATATCTTATCCCCTGTAAGTTGGGAGGATTCGAGGAAACCTTGAGATAGTTCGAAGGATAAATAATAAGACGCGGATAGACTAAAGAGACAAGAAAGTAAGAAAGTATGAAAATTGGATGAAGGAAGTGACCTTCAAGAATGTGAAGTGTAAGACCGGTGGCTTGATACCCAGAAAGGAAGACGCCAGGTATGAAAGATATCCCAATATTGAGGTGACTGTTGAGATAAACAACAAAAGTAAATACGGAATTATTAAGAAGAAGTTCACGTTGAACACGACCAATATCTTCCAGAACATCCCTGTTGACATTACCAAATTAGGAAAGAAAAGCAGATAACCGTTGTTATCTTTTGAAGGCCATAATTGATTGACCTCATTTTGAATACAGATGTTATTGTGAAATTAGGCATATACTATCGAGGTGGGAATGATTGAATAAGACACCCTTATCAGGGATATATGACTTGATTTATCCATGGAAGGATGCATGTATTTTTTAAAAAAAGGTGGAATTAAGGATAGAACATCGGTAACTTAAAATGAATCCTAGGGGAATGCATAAAGGTTCGCATTTCACCCTTAATAGGGATATTATGAGTTTTGACAGTATGAATTGGAAAGGATTAAAGTAATAACAACCTTTAAGAATCAGTGGAGAAATTTTTTTTAGAAGTATATAAACAATGATTCTGGTATTAATAAATGGTATCTTGATATGCCCTGTATCTAGAGAATACATGAGGAACGATTCAAGGATAACCTTAGAGGTTTTACAAGGAGAGAGGTAATATTCAAAATCCTCAAGAATAGAAATGTTGATAAAGGAAATATGACATAATTATAATGATGCCAAGTGGGGCACGTGTTAAATCACGAGAAGGTATGGATCGAACCAGTAATGGTCGAAATTGTTCAGGGCAATTAGGACTTAAGATAAAAGATATTCTAATTATGATTGAGAGTTAGTCATGACAGTGATTAACCTCTAAAGACTGGGGCAATAACTTATGGAAAAATGGTGATTTTTTTTTACTCACCAGATTTTAAGGAAAACATCTTCACATAAGCAGTGATTGAAATGAGGTAGAAAATTTATTTGGAGGTGGCTAAAATGACATTGACTGTAAGGAAATTTTACTATCAGGAAAGGCCAAAGATGTGGCCAACACTTTAAAGGTAAGAGGATAATTATAGGCGCTTGTGCCAAAGGAATACATTGATGATGGTTAAAGCTATGCAGATTGTATTATGGTTTAGAAGATTGACATTCCTTCTGATGACTGTGCAATACCCAACCGTAATAGTAGTTGGTAAAGGTTTAATTCGTGTAATCGCCATGAGCGGGCTATCTATCTTAGAAGGTACTATCTTGAGAATGAGCCTGGACCATGTTTCAAAAGGACTAAACGAACCTTTGAGTTAAGTCTTCTATCGAAGGCATATGATTAAGAATGGTATTAACCTGCTATTGTTGCTTTGATTGAAACTCTTCTGCAATTTTATCTACTTCATGTCATGTATGTATGGCAGGATCAGGAGTGTTCTTTATGAATCATGAATGGTGAATATGTTAACTCCTTAGAAGAATTCGATACGATATGTATGGACTCCGTATGGTTTGATATTAAGATTTCATGGAAAGTGAATGACGACAGTAGGTCAGTGGTGGACCATAGTAGTGCAGCAATGATTCTGCGAGTAATGAGCTGATTATAACCGTGAGAGTTGTATTGGAATGGATGTTGAGATTGAGTACCACTAATCGGGTCGTGGTAGTGTATAAGTTATCATTGATAGACTAATTAAGTAGAGTATCTACCTATTGAATATTTATTCCCTCTTATAAAAAGAGAGTCGTATTACTATATGAGGAAGGTTGCGGTGCAAGCATAGAATTCTAGTAACGATGATGTCTAGAATGAGATCCCAGATTTGATTTTCGATGTCGAGGGAGTTTCAAAGGTGATTGTGTATAAGCTCGAGCAAGAGCATGGGTCCATAGAATGATGGATGGAATAGTACATATTTAAGCATGTGAAATGCGATGCGATAATACTTGATATTGATATAAATACATATATGTTTTGTTCTCCTATGACAAACCTCTATAGTTCAGAGGTAGATTCCAAGCCAGATATTTTATGGCAATATTTTTACATATATACAATTCCCTTCAGTTCGTTCTTTTCTCTTCTTTTCATTTCATGTAAGCTGAGAAGAACAACCCTTCCAGAAGGGGAGGTATTGCCGAATGACTATCTATCTTTGTGATAGAAGCCTAGTAGGATACCACATGTTGTTTAATTGCTTGTCAAGTACTAAAGGCTGGCCACCTTCTGTACTAACTATGCGATATAACAAGTGTTCATGATCATAGTGATCTCTCAACAAATTCCTTTACTTCTATATGATTGATCAAATTTTGGAAAATAGAAACAGCGGAAAAAAAGGAGTAATAAAGTTGTGGTAGTATTCGGAATGGAAACACATTCGTGATACTAAGGTTGACGAGGTTATTAAAAGGTTATAGAATTCTAAACGAGCAAAAGTATAACCAGTTAATATTAGGAACGGAAGGTAGTAGCGATTATGAACTGGAAAAGAATGGGTATTGAGAAGCAAAAGCTCTAATGCTAAAAGCTATGATGAGAGTCTGTGCAATAGACTTGAAAGAAATTGGAATGATCACTTAACACGGACTGAGTTTTCTCACGATAATAAATCATATGTCAGGTATCGAGATGTCGTCTTATGAGATTTTTTATGTATCTTTATATCAGGTAGCTGAGGTAGGAACTACCAATAGGCTAGGCTTTCAACTTTTGATGTACCAGACTTATGTATCTTTATCAATTGTAATAATGGCAAAGAAATGTAAATATATTCAGAAACCCTTTTAAAGTGTAATGGCATATAATTTTGGAATAAAATGATTCGTGTTACTTTTGGATATTCATCTCTGAGACTATAACTTGTGATGTGTGTGTTTATTGTGGGGTCACGGTACAGAGTAGTTGATTATTTATTAAGATTGGGTGTTATTAAGGGAAATGGAACTCGTGACAACCCGGATCCCCTACCCCGGATTTGGGGGTGTTACAACACCTGAGAATTTCAGTGAACCAAAACCACCATACAAATAAGAGAGTTATTGAAAGAAACATCAATTTATTGAGGGTGGTTTTAGTCACCAAGGATATGCTAAGGGAGAAGGGAATTGTTGTCAACATCAAGGACACTGGATTTGATAGGTGTATGCAGGTCTCACTAGATTTTCTCAAGTCTAGGAGAGCCTCAGGACTGGACTCCTTATCAACAAAGTTAAGGTGATGACTCCAGAAGACACTCAATTTCTAAGGGAACTTAAAGTAGGGCAAGAAGGAGCTTTCCTGAAGCCTATCTCAAACCCAGCAATGGAGTGGCTTACATATGCCCAACTACCAAGAAATGCATATATTTTCTGATTTATAACCATTGTATCATGAAGAACAAAAAGCTAAAGATGGTGATAGATACAATATTGAAGGTGAAGAAGATCAAACATTATCATGGTGACGGTCTAAACCCCGGGGTCAGGAGTTGATGTCATCCACAACACAACAACGAACATAATATAATCCATTTCAATGATAAAACATAATCACGATCCCCTCTTACCACGATCTTTTCTAGGTTTAAGTATGACTTGGGTTATAATTACTACAAAACTAATTCATTACAACCACATTGAAAATACTATCTTAATACAGCAACTCAACATACCATTTTTGGTCTGATACAACTACCTCAGAGGAGCCTGACACAGAAGAAACTGGAACTCTGCCCAGACTACCACAAAAGAATCTCCTAGGTATCTGCAATACATATATAAAACATTTTGCAAGGGTGAGCAATCAATTGCTTAGCAGTACCAATATATGAATAACAAGTAAAATAGTTTATGATAAACAGTTGTAGGAATATAAATCATAACTCGTTTATGAAAAACAAGTAAAACATGTATAAACTGGATATTAATAACTAGCATGCTCTATAAAATGTATCATTAGTTGTGTGTTGTGTTAATACCAGAGTGCAATTTTAGCATGCTACTTTCATTTACAAATCTTCCGTTCCATTACAGGACCATAAAACAATTTGTCCCGTTACGGGAACCATAAAATCATTTGTTCTGTAACGGGAACCTCAAAATCACTTGTTCTATTACGGGAACCTCAAAATCACTTGTTCCGTTATGGGAACCTCAAAATCATGCTCAGATATGAATGTATTGGATGATCGCTAGTGAGACAGCTGATCAGGCTATTTCCATAGGATGGCTCCATCTGCCTTCCAATGAAACTTGTTCTGGAACTCAGAGACTAGCTAGGTCCTTGTCATGCTGGGTTGGTGGTTAAAATAGGGTGTGCAACCACTTCGCCTCTTATGCTATCTTCCTGGCCGTTACGGGCCCTTGTACACGCTCATCCAGTTATCTGATCTATTTTATCCAGTTTTCCAAATCACTTACCTATCTCTTTTCAAAACAATTATATTACAGCACACTTTCCAAAACATTTTCATTTTATTTAAAGTTTAGAGATAGGTAATTTTAGAAGTTACTTTTCCCCCGAAACTCAGGTTAACAAAAAAATTTGAACACAGGGGGTACGTAACTTAAAAAGTTCTGTTCCAGTACATAATTTAAATCAGTAATTATTCATATATTACTAAACCATAAAGATATGGTCAGGGGTACTTGCCTTGCAGAGCTTTACAACTATTTCTTATTAACCTTGAACCGATTTGGACACTCGGCTTTATTGTCTTACTGTTTGACTATCCTGGATCCGACCTCGACACTCAGGCCCTTCGATTGGAACCTTGCGGAGCTTGTCGACTGATCATTAGGTTATCTTTAGTCCAGTGCCAATTCTCGGGCCTTCCGACTAGAACCTACAAAGTCGAAATAACCTAACTTAGACATTCGATTATGCTTGACATATCCTCGCTATTAATCTACCCGTACGCTAACAAAACCTGACTCGTAACATACACATTATTATAATACATGCATCAGTTAGGGTTCACGTTCTTAAAAATCGGTTCGGTGTTCGTTTCCAGAAAATACGTATACTCGTCATTTTACGAAATTAGGGTTATTGGTTTTGGCAAAACATTTCACCACAACATACAATCAGGTTTTGTATAAAACATATGTATGTATTTATATATACTTGCTCGATGTCACGATAATTACTGGATACGCTCCCGTGTTTTCCGTAATTTGATTTTCTAGAAATCGGGCAGCACTTCCTTTGTTTATCGGACTACCCGTCGAAACATAAATCGACGTCAAACCATTCAACAACCGCAATTCACAAACCCACAATCACAATTAATCAATCACAACCCGACTATGCAAATTCACAATTCCAATTCTGACCTTAACAATGGTATCCAACTATTTATATTTCGAAAATAATTGTGCAAATTAAATATTAAATATTGTTTTATAATTATAGGACCCAATTACGTCGATTCAGCCCCCACCCCCCGCGTAAATATGAATTTGTATCTATCCCTGTGTTTTACTTTTTGATGTTGTAGCTTTTATTTATGTTCTGTTTTGTTTTTTTGTTACAAATCAACAGCTGCCATGCATCAATTGATTCAAAGGAGTACGACACATGTCTCCTCTTTTGACTGTAGGCTAATTTCGGTTCGCAATTAAGCAATTAAGAATACGAGCTTGCTAATGATTTTTAACCGAATTGATCCCAAAATAGTTTAAAATTTTCTAAATATCTCTAAATTAATAAAATAAAATTTTCATAATTTTTAAACCATTATTGAAATGCAACCCATACCCGTATTTGATAATTAAACGAATCAAAGCGCGGGTGAAATTATTCCCAAAAATTTCCAAAATAATATTAAAATTCTCAGAATATTCCAAACTTTATAAAATACGAATTTCGTAATTTTTTAAACATTTCTGATTTTAATATCAAATTTACAATAAAATACAATTAGAAAATCATTCAGGGCTAAATAATTAATGAAATATTGATTTCTAAATTTTATAAAATCCTAAAAATAATAAATAAAATTATAAAGCGATAAAAATAATTTTATAGATAACCCAAGTATTTATGAAAATAAATTTTGAGTGAAATCACCTTTAAATATATAAAAACAAAACAACATGGCTCCACAACGAATTACACAAATGATCCTCAAACACCAACTATCACACATAATTAATAACAAAATAATATCCAGCTGATAGAATCCATGCACATATTTTATTTATTTAGTTATTCAATAATTACATATTTTAAAAATATTAAAATATACGAGTCGTTATATCCTTCCCCCTTAAAAAGATTATGTCCTCAGAATCTAATCTAGCTAAACGAGTGAGGATATTTGTGAAGCATATCTGACTCTAACTCCCAAGTAGGCTCTTCTACTCGAGGATTTATTCAAAGCATACTCACTATAGATATAAACTCATTCCTGAGGCCCTGCTTTTTACGATCTAATATCTAAATTGGTTCGTATACACCGTCTTGATTCAATTCGAGGGTATATTCCTTTGGCATAAAGACATTATAACATGCTACGAGTATGCTGCAGCTATGGCAACAGTGCTAATTTATAGGCGACTCTACCTAATTTTCTCAGTATCTCAAACAGTCCACTATATCTAGGACTCAGCTGCCCTTTGGTTCAAACCTAATCAACCCTTTTCAAGGTGATACTTTCAGCAATACCAACGATCATATTCCCATGTCCATGTCTTTTCGATGAAGGTCTATGCTCTTTTTTTGTCTATCTTGAGCTGCTTCTAACCTTTTTTGAATCAATACTATTGCGTCCTTGGTCTGTTGAACCAACTCAGGACCTAATAACTTCTTTTTCTCCTACTTCATCCCAATAGAGTGGGGGTTTATACTTACGTCCATATAAAGCTTCATAGGGCAGCATTCCTATGCTGGCATGATGACTGTTATTATAGGAAAACTCAATCAACGGCAAATGATCATCCCAGTTTCCTTTGAAATCCAAAGCACAAACCCTTAACATATCTTCTATCATCTGAGTCGTCTTCTCACTTTGACCCTTCGACTCAGGATGGTAGGCGATACTCATTTTCAACTTAGTTTCCAACATTCGAACACCTCTTACTCATTTCCACCCGTCAAGGCTGGAAAGTAATCTCGTGTATTCACTTCTTATCCCCCTTAGGTATTTGAACTTCAACTTCCATTTTTTTCAATTATTTTATTAACTCCTCAATGATTTTAATTACATTCAATCCTTTTTCTTATAAATAAGGCATCGGTTACTACACCGGCTTTGCTTAAATGGTCGTTAATGGAATAATCGAAATTGTTTGTTAATCTCATCCAAAACTCATACTTGAGAGCTTAACGTATAGTTGTTTCCCTTCTAATATTTGTAGGGAAATCCTTGGGCATTCCACATAGACATCCTTAGTCTTTGAATAGCCGAGGATGTTATCAATAAATAAAATCATGCTTATTCAAGCACTCCTTATACACCATGTTCACTGACTGAAACACTTGTTAATCCAAATAACATTACTAGAAATTGTAATTCCCATATTTCGTTCTAACCGAAGTCTTCGATATGTCCTCATGTTGGATCTTAATTCAACCCTCGAGGGATAACACACTTCTTAAATTAGTTTTTAAAAGTAATCAGTTTTAGATAGGGTTACTTGTTCTTATTCGTCATTTTGTTAATTTCTCGATAAACTGTAAATAATCTCATAATTTCATTCCTCTTCTCCTATAGCATCACTAGTGCGCCCCACGAGGATATATCTAGTATAATTGCCTCCCTTTCCGATAACTTATGTAATTACTTAATTAATTACTTCATTCCTACTGGCCGCTGGAGAAATTCCAGGGCATTCATTCATTACTCGAACTTCTTCCAGCTTAAATACTTTCTTCTTCATATCTCTACATATGGTGGATCTACCTTACATCCTTAGCTTATTACTTCTTTTCTCGCATGATTGGAAGAACCTCTTATATTGCTTTTCCCCTAGAAACTTACCTTACTATTGGCTTCCGTACACTTTACAATTCACTTCTTCTGAAAATCAACCTTTGCCTTATGACATGACAACCAATCCGTTACTAAAATCACATCGAACTCTTCTAGCTCGAAGGGCGTCAGATTAGCTGAAAAGAATACTCATGGATTCTAATTGACAGTTAAGACGGAAGTGACTCACTGAAAGTCCATCTTGATTGATCACTTTTATAGTTAAAGGCTTGACTAAGTCTTCTAATATCAAATTCATTTTACTCACACATTTCTTTGGTATAAAAGGCTTAGATGCTTCTGAGTCAAATAAAACTTTAACAGGTATGGAGTTGAGAGAAAATGCACCTGCAACTACGTCCGAGTCCTAGGCTTTCGATCTCTTGGTCACTCTGAAAGTTCTGCCTCTAGCTGTGTTGGATGTTGACCCTTGGGATGTAGTACGTTGAGTAACCGTTCCACAACTCCTTGCAATATGACCAACCTACCCACAATTGTAATAAGTAACTCCTAGATTTTCTGGATTGTATTCCGACGCATAATGATCCTTATGACCATATTTGAAATACTGAATATTCTTTATTTTCGGATCTGAAAATCACATCAGAATTTGACTTAATCTAATTGGAACCGACTTCTATCTAACTGGCCATTAGTGGGTAAAATTAACCAAGTCTCTCTTTTAATTGATCAATCGGACCAAGTAATGGCTAGGTAACTGAAACCAAAGACCCATTATATAAAGTCAGTTTGGCTATAACAACCGTTTTCACGAACCGAGATTGCGCTCAAGTGGATTATCAACAGGAACATCAATAACACACAAAAGTATACATTGTACTTTTCAAAGTAGGGTATTTTCCAAAAAAATGAGCAGCATTTCCTCTGTATTATTGACTACCAGTCGGACTTAAGCTGACACCAACAATCATATCAATCCATCACCATCAACCAACCACCAACAAGTATACTAACCAACTGCCACCACTCAACTCCATGATTCACAATACTGTGACATATAACATACCAATAACCATATGTATCACTAATCAACATAACAAAACGGGGTTAGCTATAGCAGCCACAACTACCAAAAAGTAACCTCGCAAACCAGGTCAAACTTAAGGAACTCTGAACCCTGTTGGGCCTACTAGTCCAAGTTTTAACCAACCATTCTTCTAAAGGCGGTTCCCTATCATTTTCTATTGACTCACCTACCACTGAATTAACTTTTCTAAGACGACAACCTTTTCCAATGGATCCATAATCCTTTCAGCTGCCATTATTCCGAAATAGCCACCGAATATAGAACTTTATCCCTCCTAACAATCAACTCTTCATTTACTTTCCCTAACTAGGATTGTCTAACTACAGAGGTTACCGAAGAAATTCATTGTCATAGAATGCCAAATAAAATTTCAAAATCAAGGTAATCCATTATGAAAGAAAAGTGAAGAAGATGGGGATATGACTGAGAGCAACCATACAAGTACGTAAGATGGCCAGTCTTAGTACCCTACAATTTATAACACATAATTCGGTGGCATCCCACCAGATCCTTTGCCACACTGACAAATAGTCAAATCATATGTATTGTTTTCCCCAATCAACTGATAGAACCTCCGAGGTAAGAAACATAAGAGTTCAAGATATAAACCAGAATACTGATCCACATTCCCTATGAGACTCGGCTGTAATAGCAGCCAATGACTATTACCATTCCATTTGACTTTCACAGTCAGACTCGCTTCCTCGAGATAGGAAACTAGAAACCTCTACCAGATATTTCCAATGATACCTAAATACAAGGTAGACTTACTAAAAGCTAGGGCAGTTTCAGTCAATTCTCAATAGGAGTCAAGGTACACCTTCAGAACCCTTGACTGAACTATTAGACTCGCTCCTCTGATTGAGTTATTGACTCACATCTATGTATAAACCTTCCTACATTCTTTTGACTCTACTCTTAACCTAAATCACGGACCCAAACCTGTAGCTCTGATACCAACTGTGACGGTCTTAACCCCGGGGTCAGGAGTTGACGTCATCCACAAAACAACAACCAACATAATCCATTTCAATGATAAAACATAATCATGATCCCTTCTTACCATGATCTTTTCCAGGTTTAAGTATGACTTAGGTTATAATTACTACAAAACTAATTCATTACAACCACCTTGACAATACTATCTTAATACAACAACTCAATAGACCATTTTTGGTCTGACACAACTACCTCAGAGGAGCCTGACACGGAAGGAACTGGAACTCTGCCCTGACTACCACCGAAAAATCTCCTAGGTGACTGTAATACATATATAAAAAATTTTGCAAGGGTGAGCAATCAATTGCTCAGCAGTATCAATATATGAATAACAAGTAAAACAGTTTATGATAAATAGTTGTAGGAACAGAAATCATAACTCGTTTATGAAAAACAAGTAAAATATGTATAACTGGATATCAATAACTAGCATGCTCTATAAAACGTATCATTAGTTGTGTGCTGTGTGAATACCAGAGTTCAATTTTAGCATTCTACTTTCATTTCCAAATCTTCCGTTCCATTACAGGAACCATAAAACATTTGTCCCATTACGGGTATAATAAAATCATTTGTTCCGTTACGGGAACCTCAAAATCATTTGTTCCGTTACGGAAACCTCAAAATCACTTGTTCCGTTACGGGAACCTAAAAATCACTTCTTCCGTTATGGGAACCTCAAAATCACGCTAAGATATGAATGTATTAGATGAACTTTGGTGAGAAATCAATTGCTCAGCAGTACCAATATATGAATAACAAGTAAAATAGTTTATGATAAACAGTTGTAGGAATATAAATCATAACTCGTTTATGAAAAACAAGTAAAACATGTATAAACTGGATATTAATAACTAGCATGCTCTATAAAATGTATCATTAGTTGTGTGTTGTGTGAATACCAGAGTTCAATTTTAGCATGCTACTTTCATTTCCAAATCTTCTGTTCCATTACAGGAACCATAAAACAATTTGTCCCGTTACGGGAACCATAAAATCATTTGTTCCGTTACGGGAACCTCAAAATCACTTGTTCTGTTACGGGAACCTCAAAATCACTTGTTCCGTTATGGGAACCTCAAAATCATGCTCAGATATAAATGTATTGGATGATCACTAGTGAGACAGCTGATCAGGCTATCTCTATAGGACCGCTCCATCTGCCATCCCATAAAACTTGTTTCGGAACTCAGAGACTAGCTAGGTCCCTGTCACGCTGGGCTGGTGGTTAAAATAGGGTGCGCAACCACTTCGCCTCTTACGCTATCTTCCTGGCTGTTACGGGCCCTTGCGCACGCTCATCCACTTATCTGATCTATTTTATCCAGTTTTCCAAATCACTTACCTATCTCTTTTCAAAATAATTTTATCACAGCACACTTTCTAAAACATTTTCATTTTATTCAAAGTTTAGAGATAGGTACTTTCACAAGTTACTTTTCCCCCTAAACTCAGGTCAACAAAACAATTTGAACACAGGGGGTACGTAACTTAAAATGTTCTATTCCAGTACATAATTTAAATCATCAATTATTCATATATTACTGAACCATAAAGATATGGTTAGGGGTACTTGCCTTGCAGAGCTTTACAACTATTTCTGATTGACCTTGAACCGATTTGGACACTCGGCTTTATTGCCTTACTGTTTGACTATCCTGGATCCGACCTCGACACTCAGGCCCTTCGATTGGAACCTTGCGGAGTTTGTCGACTGATCATTAGGTTATCTTTAGTCCAGTGCCAATTCTCGGGCCTTCCGACTAGAAACTACAAAGTCGAAATAACCTAACTTAGACATTCGATTATGCTTGACATATCCTCGCTATTAGTTTACCCGTACGCTAACAAAACACGACTCATAACATACACATTATTGTAATACACGCATCAGTTAGGGTTCACGTTCTTGAAAATCGGTTCGGTGTTCGTTTCCAGAAAATACGTATACTCGTTATTTTTCAAAATTAGGGTTATTGGTTTTGGCAAAACATTTCACCACAACATACAATCAGGTTTTGTATAAAACATGTGTATCTATTTATATATACTCGCTCCATGTCCCGATAATTACTGGATACGCTCCTGTGTTTTCCGTAATTTGATTTTCCGGAAATCGGGCAGCACTTCCTTTATTTATCGGAATAATCGTCGAAACATAAATCGACATCAAACCAATCAACAACCGCAATTCACAGACCCACAATCACAATTAATAAATCACAACCCGACTATGCAAATTTAAAATTCCAATTCCGACCTTAATAATTGTATCCAACTATTTACATTTCAAAAATAATTGTACGAATTAAATATTAAATATTATTTTATAATTATAGGACTCAGAATTAATTAATCACGGTCCACCGTTGGCTCGTCGGGCTCATCGCCGACGGCGATAAAATTTGCGGGTACCCGAACAATTTCGGTTTTCCAACGAAAATTCTATCGATTAGTAAAAATCAATTTTTGTAAATACCGAATAATTTTCATCATAAATAACCACAAGAAAATCAGAAATTCCGAAACCACTACCACGCGTATACACAAGCGGTTGTGGCCAAACAAACCCAGAACACAGCCTAAAAACATCAACAACAGGGGACATCAGACACACAAATATACTCCTTCAACTGATGTATACAAATACAAACACGTATGTATATACTTATGCATCAATTAAACAGATGAAACCGAAAGAAGGTACGGTGGCCGGAAAACCGAGACGGCGGCCGAAACTTACCAGAATCCGGGAAACAGACACATGGGAAAATAGGGAAGAACCACAGGGGAAATTAACAGGGAAGAAATAACAGGAAAAGGAAGAAATGGATCCCAATTCCGTTGATTCAGCCCCCCTACGCAGGTATGAATTTGTATTTATCCCTGTATTTTTCTTTTTGATACTGTAGCTTTTATTTATGTTTTGTTTTATTTTTTCGTAACAAATAAACTGCTTCCACGAATCAATTGATTTACAGGAGTATGACATGTGTCTCCTCTTTTGACTATAGGCTAATTCCGGTTCGCAATTAAGCAATTAAGAATACGAGCTTGCGAATGATTTTTAATCAAATTGATCCCAAAATAGTCTTAAAATTTTCTAAATATCCCTAAATTAATAAAATAAAATTTTTATAATTTTTAAACCATTATTGAAACGCAACCCATACCCATATTTGACAATTAAACGAATCAGCGGGCGGGTGAAATTATTCCCAAAAATTTCCAAAATAATTTTAAATTTATCAGAATATTCCAAACTTAATAAAATATGAATTACGTAATTTTTTAAACATTTCTGATTTTAATATCAAATTTAAAATAAAATACAAACATAAAATCATTTAAGGCTAAATAATTAATGAAATATTAATTTTTAAATTTTATAAAATTCTAAAAATAATAAATAAAATTATAAAGTGATTAAAATAATATTATAGATAACCCAAGTATATATGAAAATAAATCTTGAGTGAAATCACCTTTAAATATATAAAAACAAAATAACACGGCTCCACAACGAATTACACAAATGACCCTCAAACACCAACTATTACACATAATTAATAACAAAATAATATCCTATTGAGAGATTCCATGCACATATTTTATTTGTTTAGTTGTTCAATAATTACACATTTATATAATAATAAAATATACGAGTCATTATAATGATGATCTTGAAATGATCACTATCTTGGGGAGATTCATTCACATGCTGAGAGCATGCTACCTGTTGCTGCTATAAATGACAAGGATGATGATGAGTAAAAAAATTATGAACACAAATCTTTTGGCTCAAATCCAAGTCAATCTAGCAAAAGCAGTGGGAGTCATAAGGATGAAAAGAGTAGCAAGTATGATAAGAAAGGGGGGAAATAAGGATGGAGATAAGAAGAAGAATGACAAAGATGGGAGAGACACAAAAAAACACCAATAAGCCAAAAACCAACAACTCTTCAAACCTTAAACCAACTACCTATCCAATCAAACACTCCAAACTTTTAAAACTCCAAGCCTAAACACTTTTACAAACTCACATCCAACTTTCTACTAAAAATACCTATCTTAACCAACCAAACCTCATTAAAGAAACTAGCCAAACCTCCATCATTCAAGCCACTAGTGAAAACACACTTCAAGTCTACTGGAAGAAAATTTAAAAAAATAAAGATTGAAATGGGGGCACTATGGAATTGCCTTAATCAAGATGATTTTCCACCAATTTCAGAAGAAATCTCAGAAGATGACTACAATGATTAACAATATGAATTCATAGTCAAAGTCTTTGTTGATACTCTGTGATAGGTGAAGATATATGGCTCATTCAACCTGCTCAATTAAGAAGTAATAAAAAATTACTCAACAGTGGAACTTGAGAGAGTGATCAACTTAATTACTGAGAATGATGTGTTCATCTCTTCTTTCGAGAACTACATCGAAAAGTCAATTTGGTATGTAGAGCAATCTCTTTACTTGTAGAGAAGTCAGTTTGGCCTATAGAGAAGTGAAGATATCGACAATCCATTTACACATATAGAGAAGTGGAGATATCGACAAGTCAAAATGCATGTAGAAAAGCGGAGATATCGACAATCCATTTACACATGTAGAGAACTGGAGATACGGACAAGCCATTTACACATATAGAGAAGTGGAGATATCTAAAAGTCAAAACGAATATAGAGATGTGGATATATCGACAACCATTCTCCATCTTGATAGAAACATCTCTATACACCTTGAAAGTCTCCATAAAAGCTTCATATATAGAATGCATCTATCCTAAAGATTCAAGATTATCTTTCAACAAACCATTTTATCATTAAAATGGAATGTCTACAAATGTAGCTTGAAGAGTGCAAGATCAAGGGCCAAGATGAACTGGACACAGGAGGGTCATAGACCTAGAAGATTGTATGTAAATTTATAGCACTTATAACAAAAATAGACAAAAGGACTTTAGAAAATATGTTAGTCTATTTTAGTGTAATTTCTGTAAACTGTGCATGTTGATCTATAAAAAATTTCACGAGTTCTTAGTTCCAGATGTAACAAAGCAGTCTAGGATTTCTTGTATTCTCTCAAGAAGTAGTTGAGTTTCTAAACATTCAAGAACACATATTTGTTGCACAACATATTTGGTTTTTAATATAAAGATCAAGTAAGTTTTGATAATTGTTTTATGTGTCTTTTATAGTAAATTGATTGTCACTGCAACTTATCTTAACTGTCAACTTCAAGAGTAAGCCAAACACATTACTTGATTTTAAGAAAGAAAAAATAAGAAACACATATTCACCTCCCCCTGTGATTTCTTACCTAAAACATACTCATGCAATCTGGCATCTATGACATGAGATTCAAAATAAAATCCGACGCCCCAAAAAATCCATATTTGACATCTATTATTCTTTAATCATCTGAATATGGAAATATTTTTTAAAACATTTGAACCTAACTTCATGATCTTTACTAGGTGCAACTTTAGAAACAACACTAATACCTATGGATGATAACAGGTCGGGTCGGGTTTTATAAGATCCAAATCTGATTCGTATGTTTCGGTTCAGTTCAGATTCGTGTTCGGATATTGAAAATAAAGACCCATATCCGATCCTTCGGGTTTCGGGTTTAATTCAGATACTTTAAAAGTAATTAGTTAAAAATAAATATTATTAATAAATATGTTACATAACATATTTTCATTTAATGATAAAAATACAAAAGTAGTATATTATATATATATAATTACTAAAGGTTTGATGCAATAGTTAAGGTCTTACTTTTCTAAATGTAGGTTAAAGGATTGACCCAATTAGGCGTGTTCGTTTGATTAACTAAAAAAATAGTACTCTACCAATTTATGCAATTCAATATTAGCGTCAAATATAATAAATTTAATTATCAAAAATTATTAAACATATCAGTTATAAACATTAAATTTAATTATTTGAAGTATATAAATCATGTATTATTGTTAAAAAAATTATGTAAGATATATATATGTTATCAGATTTTCTCGGGTTTCGGGTTTGGATCGGGTTTGGACCGGATTTTGGGTTTTGGGTCGGGTATCGGTTCGGTATACCTAGGATCCAAATCCAGATCCAAACTCTTTCGCGTCTAAAAATAAGATCCAAATCCGGATCTAAATTCAAAAAATTGGGTTCGGGTAAATCCAAACGGGTCGGATATGCATCAGGTTGGGTAAAATTGCCATCCCCACCAGTACCACCTTTTAACCGTGCTTCATCGTACTACCTAAGGACAAGGGAATGAGTCATACAATAAAGAGAAGTATTACTTTTATCCCACTGATTTAATAAACTATATTGAATACCATTAAAATAAGAGTAAAGTGCACTTTGTTAATCATAGCTTGGTAATTAACAATTTCATAACATTCCTAGAAAAAGTTGAACAAATTGTAGCAAAAGATAAGGTACATTCAAATATGACAAATCAATTGGTAATAAATGTTGTTCACAAAAGTGACATAATGTAACACCCCCAGATCCGGGGTCGGGGATCCGGGTCGTCACGATCTTTTTTTCCACAATATCACTAAACTGAATTAATAATAAATAACCTCATGCTGTGACCCCACACTAACACACAACACAACCCGTTATAGTCTCAGAGATGAAATTGAAATAAGTACAAGTCCTTGAATCCACAATTTAAATATTATTACAACCCAAAATGATTACTTGATAAGTTTACAATTAATTGCCATTATCTGCCACAAGTTATAATTATACATAATTGATTCCCAAAAGTAGAAGGTCTGATCTACAGATAGATCTACCTCTGCAGCTATAGCAGCTATGATCTCAACGGGAAGGCGCGGGGCGCTTCCCACGCTCTTGCGCTGGGTCTGCTTGAGTCTGGCCATCTTTCCTAACTGTTGTTGTGTGATGAACAGATGAAGCAAGAGTGAGCATTACAGCTCGCAAGATAATATATAGTGTAAACAATAATGCAAGTATCTAAATGGATAACTTACTGGAAACCTTTATCAAGTGTAAGATAATTACTTACTGGATATAAGCAAAAACAAGGGATGAAGTTACCAAATACTTCACTACACTTATATCATTTATAAAACTACATGAACTACCACTGTTCAAAGTATTATAGGTTTCAAAAGGTCATCCCATAGATGAGACCACAAGTTAAGACTTGAATAGATTCAATCTTTGATATATTATTGAATGAAATGAAGTTTCGAGATACTTTATTTAGTCCCGATATATATATCCATATATATATCTCTTATACATTTCCTGGAACCCTCTGTTATGTAAAGTATGAACAGAGTTTGTAATATCCAATGAATTTTGGAAAGGAAAAGAATTTTGGCATAAACCCAATATCTTGCTGATCAGGCAAAGATACCAATAAGTAACCTTTTCTACTAGTAGATGGATGAATCCCCCACTGGTCATCACCCTGTCCGTATTAGGACCTTATGCTGGACTGCCACTCAGCCACTTACGCATTTGATGGACTCCCACTGAACCACTTACACTTTCATGGACGCCCACTGAGCCCATGTTGCTTATGTCGACTCAAATAGATGGACTTACTTCCCGAATGTTGGGTAAGTAATCAATTCAATTATCAAAACAGCAACCTTGTTGCGAATATAAAATACACCACAGAGCCGGATCCCTCAGGTTTTGAGCGAGTATTTAAATTCCCTTTAAAAGGAAGATCTTAAATATAAAAATGAGTTTTGGGATCCGCTCTAACTTTTAAAAATCATTTTGAAGACTCGAAAACACTTTAAAGAGTGTTTGGAGTAATACTGATTTAATAAAGTAAATCAGTCCCGATATATTAGAAAATATCTGAATATTATCATTTAAATAATATTCCCATAAGGATAATCCTTATAAAAATAATTGAAGTAAAGGTTTTAAAACTTATACTTGAAATGAATAAAAAATAATCAAAGATATACTTATACGAAAGTACTATCTTTATTTGAATAATGGAAAATAAGTTTGATTATCGAAACATTATTCTTTAATAAAATAAAGAATATTATTTAGTAAATAATCGGAGTCATAAGTCTTCAAATGAATATTCAAATAATATTCAATAAGTAGAATAAACGGAGTCATAAGTCCTCGAATGAATATTCAAATAATATTCATTAAATAGAATGAACAGAGTCATAAGTCCTCGAATAAATATTCAAATAATATTCATTATTTAAAATAAAGTTATCGAATAAACCTTATTCGATTAATAGTTTTGAAAACTATATCAATATATATATATAAATATATATATAATATACTCGGGAACATCGACTCCCGGTTTTTAGAAAATGTTCACCTTTGGGTCCCCTATACTCAGGGTATACGCAA
Organism: Apium graveolens; assembly: GCF_009905375.1. Taxonomy (NCBI): domain Eukaryota; kingdom Viridiplantae; phylum Streptophyta; class Magnoliopsida; order Apiales; family Apiaceae; genus Apium; species Apium graveolens. The sequence goes on along the minus strand of NC_133651.1, from coordinate 157,224,383 downwards.
CTACCGCTTATCTCTAGCATAGGTATTATGCAACTAATAAGCATTTGAATCAACAGATATATATCAAGATTACGAAACAGACATGCATATATATACCATATCAGCATGCTTCAATATATCGCAAAATTTGCTAATTAACCAACATGCATCTATCAGAAGATAATGCATATACATATATACATCACAACAACAGTATAACGGGTAGAAAACTTGCCTGAGCAACTGGGGGTGACAAATGGCTTGGGACGAGTCTGGTAACCTATAAACAACATATAAGTTGGAATTAAACCAAAGTCGCTTATGAATCTATACTTTAACCAATTAGACTCTAACACTCGCTTTGCGCTCAACGATTCCCTTAAGTCGCTCGAGTACCCTCGGCTCCACCATATTTAATAAATTAACCATTAAGGGTTTTAAGGCGATTTTTTCGCGAGTTCCTTACCAACTGCCTAATACACTTTACATAAATGATTCATACTCCAATTAGTCCTTTAAGGTCTTTAACCTATGTCAAAGTAAGGCGAGGGGTAATGGTTCGTTCGTGAAACACTGTTACTTAAAACGGTCGTTTCTCCTAAACCGTACATCGGATTCAAACGAACCATATATCAAAACGAAGCTCGTAACATGAACTATCTAATCATGGCAATGGTCAAATCCTAACAGTGAGTTCTCGGGTTCTGATGTTAAGAGCAAAAACAGTTTAAGTAGATCGGACATTACGACGGCTATGTTTACGCGATTACCAATTTTTATTCTACTCCAAACCAACCACCAATCAACCACAATTCATTCATACAACCAAAATCCATCTATATCATACTACAACAGCCCCAACACCTCAAGTTCTCCAATTTATATTATTCCCAAACATGAATTAAAACTATACTTAAGTTCATTAATCAATAATCCAAGAATTACAACTCCAACTCACTACAAAACCAACCACACTCTAAGTCTACAAGAATCATGCTTCTCATGAACCATAACAAAAAAACTAAACCTAATACTCAAAGTAAAGTTAGGGTTTAGAGGGGTTATACCTTCCTTGGAGAGTGGAGAATCAAGTAATTAGCTTGGAATCACCCTTAAAAGTCCTTATCCAAGCTTAATCTAAACAAAAACTCAAGAACAAAAATTTAAGTTCTTAAAAAACACTATTCACCATCTTCTTCCATGATTTTTAGAAAGAGATTGTGAATGAATTTGAAGCTCAAACTTGTAGGATAGCTATATCTATGCATAAGGAGTATTAGATAATTACCTCATTAATTAACAAGGCTTGGATCTTAGATTTTGAATTTTCCTTCTTGAAATAAAGAGAAAAGCCGAGAGCTTCCTTGAAGAAATGAAGTCAACTTTGTGTTTTTTTGGTGAAATGAATTGTTTTGGCTTGGTTGATGTTGTTTTGTTTTGATTTATTACTTTTAACCATGGTAACTTTTGCATGGCCAAGAATCAACCAACAACACACTTCCTTTTTGTCATGCTTATGTCACCTTGTTATATCATCCTCCCACACTTGTCCTCTTCTTATTGGTTTGATGACATCATCCTCACTAACCTCTTTGATTAGCTTCTAATTACTTGGCTAATGACCGCTGATCTCTTATACGGTTCGCTTAACTTTCGTTTTCGTTTATCGTTTGAGGGATCATACCCGGGATCTTATTACTTGGGTTTCCTTAACCTTTCTCAATACATTATATTCCTTTTATGATCCTCTCTTATAATCCTTAAATTTAAATCCTTTTTATCTTGTTACCTTATACTCAATTCTTTCGGTATCTGGTGGATTTTCGGGAAAAATCAAAGTGTTCGAATTTGGATTCTGACGATCTTTACATACACTTATTTATCATATAGAGTACTAATACGATCTCAGAATAACAATAAAAGAACCCCTACACAGTGTGGCATGAAAAGTTTTCTTATTCAGCAATATCAGCAATAACACTATTCATAAGGGTTACAAAAAAAGTTCAAAATTTTGGGGTTATTACAGTCTCCCCTCCTTAAAAGGATTCTGTCCCGGAATCAAATAGAAAACAAATGGGGGTACTTTTCTAGCATTGCGCTCTCTAGTTCCCAAGTTGATTCTTCCATATTATGATTCTGTCATAGCACTCTGACTAGCTTGATCACTTTGTTCCGAAGCACCTGCTCCTTCTTATCCATAATCTTTACTGGTTTCTCCACGTAAGTCAGATCTGGTTGCATATCCACATGCTCGTACTCCACTATGTGTCTGGCATCCCGATGATACTTCCTTAGCATTGACACATGGAACACATTATTAACTTGTTGTAGGTTCGGGGGTAAGGCTAGCTCGTAAGCCAACTTCCCAATCCGTCTTAGTATCTCAAAAGGTCCAATGTATCTTGGGCTTAGTTTTCCTTTCTTTCCGAACCTCATTAACCCCTTCCAAGGGGATACTTTTAGTAGTACTAAGTCCCCTACTTCATACTCCCTGTCCTTTCGGGCTAGGTCTGCATATTTCTTTTGTCTGTCTTGGGCTGCTACCAGCCGTCCTCTGATGAGATCCACTATGTCTTTGGTCCTTTGGACCACTTCGGGTCCGAGCATCTTCCGCTCTCCTACTTCATCCCAGTATAAGGGAGATCGACACCTTCTTCCGTACAGGGCCTCATAAGGAGGCATTCCGATGCTAGCATGAAAGCTATTGTTATAAGAAAACTCGATCAACGGTAAGTGATCATCCCAACTTCCTTTAAAGTCTATTGCACAGACTCTCAACATATCCTCTAGTGTCTGGATGGTACTTTCACTCTGCCCATCCGTCTGGGGATGGTAAGCGTTACTCATATTTAACTTGGTCCCCGCACATTCTTGAAAGATCCTCCAAAATCTGGAGTTGAACCTGGGGTCTCGGTCTGAGACAATGGACGCTGGGACTCCATGTCGCGTTACTATTTCCTTAAGGTAGATGTCCACCAGTCTATCGACTGTGTATCTCTCATTCATAGGAATGAAATGAGCTGACTTTGTCAGTCGGTCTATAATCACCCATAAGGGATCATGGTTGGCTTTCGTCCTTGGAAAACCGACAACAAAATCCATGGCTATTTGTTCCCATATCCATTCGGGAATCTCCAGGGGTCGTAAAAGTCAACTGGGTCTCTGGTGCTCTGCCTTTACTCTTTGGAAAGTCAAACATTTGCTTACCCATTCTGCTACATCCCTCTTCATGTTGGGCCACCAGTAATACTCCTTCAAATCCCTATACATCTTGGTGCTTCCCGGGTGAATGAAATACCTTGAACTATGGCTTTCATCCAAAATCTTGTCTTTAAGCTCTTGAACGTTCGGAACCCAAATCCGGTAGGAGTACCTCATTATCCCTTTATCATCTTTCTCAGTATGGATCTCTTCTCCAGTCATTGACTCTCTGCCTTCATTCATTACTTTTTCTTGGCACAATCTAATCTTTTCCAATAACTCTGGCTGCATCGAGATCTCAAACAATTTTTCAGTTCCGGTTCCGGTTACCTTTACTTCTATTTCCATTCTGTCGAAATCCTTTATCAATTCTTCCGAAGTGATTATCATTCTAAGTCTTTCCTTTCTACTAAGGGCATCAACCACCACATTGGCTTTCCCCGGATGATAGAGAATCTCACAATCATAGTCCTTGATCAGCTCTAACCATCTCCTCTGGCGCATGTTGAGCTCTTTCTGTGTAAATATGTACTTGAGGCTCTTATGGTCTGTGAAAATCTCGCACTTCTCTCCATACAAGTAGTGCCTCCAAATCTTTAAGGCAAAAACTATTACCGCGAGCTCAAGGTCATGAGTAGGATATCTAATCTCGTATTCCTTCAGTTGTCTCGACGCATACGCAATCACCTTAACGTGCCGCATAAGCACACACCCTAATCCTTTGTGCGACGCGTCACTATATATCACAAAATCTCCTTTTCCGTCGGCCAATGCCAACACCGGGGCCGTTACCAACCTTTTCTTTAATTCTTGAAAACTGTTCTCGCATTTTTCCGTCCATTCAAACTTCTCTGTCTTATGAGTAAGTCGTGTCAAAAGGGCTGCGATCTTCGCAAAGTCCTGTACAAATCTACGATAGTAGCCGGCCAATCCTATGAAACTCCTTACCTCTGTGGGTGTGGTTGGCCTTTCCCAATTTGAGACCGCCTCTATCTTGGAGAGGTCGACCAATACTCCTTCTTTATTGATCACATGTCCTAAAAACTGTACTTCATTCCGCCAGAATTCACACTTTGAGAAATTGGCAAATAAATGTTCCTCTCTGAGTATTCCTAGAGCTATCCTCAAATGCTCTGCATGTTCTGCCTCAGTCCTTGAGTAGATTAAAATATCATCGATAAAAACTATCACACACTTGTCCAAGTACTTCTTAAATACTCTGTTCATTAAATCCATGAAAGCCGCTGGGGCGTTCGTTAATCCAAAGGACATTACCAAGAACTCATAGTGCCCATACCTGGTACGGAACGTGGTCTTGGAAATATCTTCGGGTTTAATCTTTAGTTGGTGATATCCAGTTCTTAGGTCAATCTTGGAAAAATAAACAGCATCCTTTAGCTGGTCGAACATATCATCTATTCTAGGTAGCGGGTACCTGTTCTTTATGGTTAGCTTGTTCAACTCTCGATAGTCGATGCACAGCCTCATGCTCCCATCATTCTTCTTAACAAATAACACTCGTGCTCCCCACGGAGACACACCGGGTCTTATCATACCCTTATCCAAGAGTTCCTGCAATTGGGTAGCTAATTCCTTCATTTCTAATGGGGCTAACCGGTAAGGTGCTTTTGAAACTTATACTCTTTGAACTTTTCAAAGGCTTCAGACTTGTGTTTCATCAAACACATATCCGAATCTAGATCTATTATCCATGAAAGTAATGAAGTATGAAAACCCACCCATGGCTTGCGTAGACATTGGTCCACATACATCTGTGTGTACCATTCCTAGCAAATTTGCAGCCCTCTCTCCATGTCTACTAAATGGAGACTGCAGTGCCACAATGAAGTTAGATTTTCATCATCCCTTTTCTTTTATTAGTTTGTTCAATCTGAAGTAAATTATGTCACATATCTACAGACCATTATTTAAAGTACCACGTCCATAAAGAATATTATCTCTAAGAATAGAACATTCATTATTCTCAATAATAAATGAAAATCCAGCCAACTCTAACATGGGAATAATATTCCTCACAATCGAGGGAACAAAATAACAATAATTTAAAACAATAGTCTTGCCCGTAGGCATATGTAAATGAAATGATTCTACATCTTCAGCAACAACTCTTGCTCCATTTCCTATCAGTAGAATTGCCTCCTCTTCCTCAAGAGTCCTACTTCTCCTTGGTCCCTGTAACAAATTGCAGATTTGAGAACCACAGGCGGTATCTAATACCCAAGTAGAAATTTGATTTAATGACATATTCACTTCTATCATGAACATACCTGAATCAGAAGCGGTAGTCTCACTACCCTTCTTCTTCTTCAATTCTGCAAGGTAAACCTTGCAGTTCCTCTTCCAGTGCCCCACCTTGTTACAGTGAAAGCAAACAACTTTGCTCTTGGGGTCTTCAGTTTTTGGTGGAACCGGCTTTTCTTCACCTACTTTCTTCTTCTTGGAAGAGTTCCTCTTCCTTTTCTTAGGATTGGAACCTTCACCAATTAGAAGAACAGAACTCTTCTTAGGGGGAAAATTCAATTCCGCAGTCTTCAACATGTTATGGAGTTCAGGCAGGCTGACATCCAACTTATTCATGTGAAAGTTCACAACAAACTGCGAGAACGAACTCGGAAGCGATTGCAAGACCAAGTCTTGGCTCAGCTCCCCATCCATGGCAAAACCAAGTTGTCCAAGACGTTCAATCAAATTGATCATCTTAAGTATATGGTCATTCAGCGATGATCCCTCAGACATCCTACAACCGAATAGCTCCTTCGATATCTTATATCGAGCTGTCCTCCCCGCCACATCGTACAACTCTTGTAGATGCATGAGGATAGTGTGAGCATCCATATGCTCATGTTGCTTCTGTAGCTCAATGTTCATGGAAGCTAGCATGATGCATTGAGCAACATTTGCATCATCTATCCATCTACGATACACAACATGTTCATCATTATGTGCATCGCTAGCAGGTTCAGTAGGCTTAGGTGAGTCAATCACGTATTCCAGCTTCTCAATCCTGAGAACAATTCTCAAGTTTCGAAGCCAGTCAGCATATTTAGGACCAATCAATTTGTGAGCATCCAGTATGCTCCTGAGTGATAGTGCAGAAGACATAATGTATATTGTAAATCTGTAAATGATAAACACATAACAACACTTAGCAAATATTCGATTTCATTTTAAAACACTATATGAATCGGGTCTTTATTCATAAGTGGCTCCCACTAGTTTATCTAATTTATTCAACCCCCTACGTGAAAAATTAAGCATTCATAATGCTAGTGGGAATAGGGATCCTACATTCCATTACACAACCCCGGCTGTGGCACGAAACGCCATGTAATGTTTAATAGGCAGACAACTCTTGTCAATTACATCTAATGTTATTCCCTAATCAAACTTTAGCCTCTTGAATAATTGAGTCATGGTTGTGGCACGACAAACTCAATATTCTAAGTCAAGTCTAACCCAACATTCCGTACAATTGAATCAGTCCCCAAAGGCCCACGGCTGTGGCACGTGACGACCTTTAGATTCTTATTCAATGTACACATCTCTATGTAATAGACAAGTATTTCTTATTTCGAAATCAAAGCCCTCGGCTGTAGCACGAACCGACAATGATTCAAAAATAAGAACTACTTTCTATCATTGACCAATTACTACTTGATATTATTTAATTTTAGAGGGATTATATTACGTTACAATCATAATCATATTATAAAGAGATTCTTCCTTTTAAATTAAATATTTCAAATCAATAATCAGTAATCAGATGATTCCCAGATCGGGTGGAGCATTCTCAAGAGGCGTCACTTAATAACCCTTTCTTACAGATAAAAATCTGTTGTTGACAAAATCATCCTTTCTCTCATATTGAAAATTCATATTCAATTACGTGTTTCACAAACACAAGAATCTCATGATTGTATTCATAATATTATTCTTAAGGTTATGAAACAATTTCACTATACTAGGTTGTCTAACAAACGCCTTATATTCATTTAAGTTCACCTAAATCTATCATCGCATGATAAACTAAGCATATATCACATATATCAACATGAATAAACATCAAGGTAGGCATGTTACATCATCTAGCACATTAGTCTAAGCATTATACATCTCTATGTATCACATGAAGCATTTAAAAGCAGTTAAAACAGTTAAAAACAGCTTTAAAACACTTTCGGAAATATAAATAGTTCAAAACTTTTATATAAACTAAAATTGATCACTCCATTAGATCCGTCTCGGAAAACTGAATCCAACGGTATATTGCACGCCTAAAACGGAGTTACGAAACTCGCAGAAAATCAATTTTAATGTAAATAGTCGGGCTGTAACGCATTACAGGAACGCGTTACAAGCCCTGTAACGCATTCCGGTAATGCGTTACAACCCTTTTAAGCCATTAAAAGGTGTAACGCATTCCGTGAATGCGCCATAGGGTGTAACGCATTCCCGGAATGTGCGACACCCTTTTTTTAGCGTTTCTACTGCAGCAGCCGACACAGCCGCCTGACTTTCATTCTCGATCTCCGTGCAGCAACAGACTTTTGTGTCTTTTCTTGTTTCAACGTGCATCACAGACAGCAGACAAGCAGATATTATTTGTAAGTATATATTATATATATGATTTATTTAATTACGAATTTAATTGCAAGATCTTCAAAAATTCATAATAAAAAATCTATACATCATAAAATTATGAAAAAAATACCCAGACGATCTACAACACTTGTAGAACCCAGATCAACATTCAAAATTATTCTGAGAAACGATTTCTTATCAGACAAAATTAATCCATGATATAACTTGTAAAAATCATAATTAATTCATACAAGCACATAAAATTCTGAAATTTTTACCACAGATCTATATGCATATAACCTAGGCTCTGATACCATTGTTGGATATTAATCGCAGCGGAGGCATGGAAAAACACTTTTAACCATATAAAATCCAAATAAAAGCATATAAATCGTGGTAAAAACGTAGGGATCGATTACTAACCTTTAATATGCGATCCAAAAGCAACGTTTGGAGATCCTTAGCAGCTGCTCCTCAAACGTGAAGCACTCCACCGGTATCCACCAAGAAAACGACGTTAAGGAGGAGGAGGAGGTGGAGAGAATTTGGTTTTCTAAAACTTTTGGGTTTTTGGGTTCGAATCCAAATAGGGTCTATAATAGTATATTTATAGGCAAAATTTTCAGCTGAAATTTTCCCATAAATATTATTATTATTATCCCATTTATTATTCTCATTAATAATTAAAACACCTTTTAATTATTAATTCTTTTTCTAAACACTTTAGAAATAATTCTCTCTCTTGATTTAATTTCCAAAAATTAAATCCTATAATTAATAATATTAAAAACTTTTCTTAATTAATTTATAATCAATTAAATCTCATTTAATCAATTATTAAATTTGCCAATTATTTATTTATTTCATAAATAAATAATTATCAGCCATTATTAATTAATTCCTCCACCATTAAATCATTCTTTTTTTATGGTGTGACCCTGTAGGTTCAATTTTAAGCCGGTAGTAGAAATAAATAATAATAAAACTATTTTATCATTACTTATATAAATTCTCTAATTTATTAAATATGATTAATTAATTAATCACATTTATTCTACATCGTGAGGGATACTTCTCAGCATATCGCGACTATCCGGATAATATGAATTCACTGCTTAGAATACCAAGAACCTATTCAGTGAATAGTTACCGTACAATAAACTCCTTCTACCCTACAATGTCCCGATTAAATACAAGTCATGGATCTCGTGTCAAGCCTATCTAATTTAATCACTTGCTTACCATTTACTATGCTTAGTTCTATGCAAATTAGAAACTCCTTTCTAATTTCATTCACTCTGGCCAGAGATTCCTGAATTAGCATAAGTGGATCAGCCTTGAATATTCGCTTCCTTCACTGGAAGGGGTAGATCCTTTATTGATCATACACTATCTTCGTGTACAAATTCCTATACCCAGTAGAGCCCTAATAATTGTCCCTGGAGACTAAGAACTAAACCAAAGCATAGTTCAGTGTACACAAGATGACTATGATGACCTCAAGTCTAAGGATACTTGTACAACTATCACTATGTGAACAACTGTTGACACGTGAGTGAACTCCATCAGTTGTTCAGCTGTGCGAGTCATGTTCAGTGAACTTATTCTATAATAAGCACCTACATACTAGCTATAGTGTCACCACACAAATGTCTATGAGAACAGACATCCTTCATAATGAAGCAAACATAGTATGTACCGGTCTTTGCGGATTATTAATTACCAGTTAGTAATCTTATGATCAGGAACTATTTAAGTTTAGAGTTATCATCTTTTAGGTCTCACTATTATGATCTCATTATAATCCATAAAAAGCTTTACTCTAAATTATGGTATATCTTATTTAAACACTTAAATATATAGAGCCCGTAATAAAAACAAAACAAGTCTTTTATTAATATCAATGAAATCAAAACATATTACATAAAAAGTTATTCCTAAATCCTCATACATGATTGGACTTAGGACATATTCCTTTCAGCCCTGCTGGCTCCTGAAGCTGCTGGTTTGTTCATTGGGCATTCCCTCTTCCAATGACCCGGGCGTCCACACTGATGACAAGTGGTGGTTGGAATGACAGCAGGGGTTGATGAAGGGCACTTAGTTGAATAGTGACCCTCTCGACCGCACTTAAAGCAGGTTACTGGCTTTCCCTTACACTCCCCTGTATGCATCCTTCCACAAGTGTTACAGACTGGCAATGGGGGTCGAGATTGGTTGGAATAGGACATTCTTGACTTCTGGCCGCTCTGGCTCACATTCACACTCATAGTAATAACCCCAATTTTTGGAAATTTTTGAAACCCTTATGAATAGTGATTTTGCAGATTATGCTGAATGAGAAAACTTTTCATGCCACACTATGTAGGGGTTCCTTTATTGATCTTCTGAGATATTATTAGTACTCTATGTGGTATATAAGTGTATGTAAAGATTGTCAGAATCCAAATCCGAACACTTTGATTTTTCCCGAAAATCCACCAGATATCGAAAGAATTGAGTATAAGGTAACAGGATAAAAAGGATTTAAATTCAAGGATTCTAATAGAGGATCATAAAAGGAATATAATGTATTGAGAAAGGTTAAAGGGAACCCAAGTAATAAGATCCCGGGTATGATCCCTCAAACGATAAACGAGAACGAGAGTTAAGCGAACCGTATAACAGATCAGCGGTCATTAGGCAAGCAATTAGGAGTTAATCAAGGGGTTAGTGGATGATGATGTCATCACACCAACAAGAAGAAGACAAGTGTGGAAGATGACATAAGCATGGTGACTTAAGCATGACAAAAAGGAGGGATTGGTTGGTTGATTGTGGACCATTCATTCTTTACCATGGTAAAAAGTTAATTAAACAAACAAGGTGGATCAACCAAGCCAAAAACAAATCATAACAACAAAAAACACAAAACACTCCATTTCTTCAAGGAAGCTCTCAGCTTCTTTTATCAAAAATGAAGATCCAAGCTCCACCACTTACTATTTGGCAAGGTATTTATCTAAGCTTCCCCGTGGATAGTTACATACTTCCTATAAGTTTAAGGTTCTAATTCCAAACCAATCTTTTTTTAGAAATCAATGAAGAAGACAATGAATAGTGATTTCAAGGTTTTTAACTTGATTTTTCTTGTTTTTCCTTTAAGATCCAAGCATCCCTAAGACATCTCAAGGCTTCTTAAGGCTTCCTAGCTACTCACATCACTTCAAGGAAGGTATATCATCTCCAAACCCTAGCTTTACTTTGTATATTAGGATGATTTTGGTTGTTATGGTAATAGAGTAGCTTAATGCTTGTTGGTTTAGAGTTTGGGTTGGAATGGTGGTAAATTGAATGTTGAAATCTTATGGTTTGGTTAAAGGACTTAAGTGTAGTTTAAATTCAAGTTTAAGAATAAGTATAAATTGTAATGTTGAGTTTATTGGGGCTGTTATGATGTAGTGAGGATGGATTTTGGTAGTATGAATGGATTGGGATTGATTGGTGGTTGAATTGGAATGGTATAAAATTGGGAAATCGCGTAAACATAGCCGTCGTAATGTCCGATTTACTTTAGACTGCTTTTGTTCATAAGATTAGGACCCAAGAACTCCCTTCTAGGTTTTGACCATTGCCATGTTTAGATAGTTCATGTTACGATCTTCGTTTTGATATGTGGTTCGTTTGATTCTGATGTACGGTTTAGGAGAAACGGCCGTTTTAAGTAACAACGTTTCGCGAACGAAACATTACCCCTCTCCTTACTTTGAAACCTTGGTTAAGGACCTTAAATGACTAATTGGGGTAAGAAACAATTATGTAAAGTGGATTAGGCAGTTGGTAAGGTACTCGCGAAAGAATCGCCTTAAAACCCTTAATGGTTAATTTATTAAAAATGGTGGAGCCGAGAGTACTCGAGCAACTTAAGTAAATCGTTAAGCGCGAAAGCGAACATTAGGACTCTAAATGGTTAAAGTCTAGTTTCTTATGCGACCGGGGTCTAATTCCGACTTATGTTGTTGTTCATAGGTTATTGGACCCACTCTAAGCTTAAGCCTATCCGGGAGCACTCAGGCAAGTTTTCTACCCGTATAACTGTTGTTGTGATGTATATGTGTATATACATGATCTTGTGATAAATGCATATTTGTTATTAGCAAATTCTTGCGATATATTGGAGCATGTGATATGGTATATATGCATGCATGATTCGTATTCTTGACTTATATATCTGTTGGTTCAAATGATTATTAGTTGCATAATACCTATGCTAGAGATAAGCAGTAGTTGCGTATACCTTGAGTATAGGGGACCCAAAGGTTAACCCTTTTCTACAACCGGGAGTAGATGTTCCTGAGTATATGATATATATATATATATATATATATATATATATATTGATATGGTTTTTAAAAACTATTAATCGAATAAGGTTTATTCGATAACTTCATATTATTTAATGAATATTATTTGAATATTCATTCGAGGACTTATGACTCCTTTTATTTTATTTAATGAATATTACTTGAATATTGATTCGAGGATTTATGACTCCTTTATATTATTTAATGAATATTACTTGAATATTCATTCGAGGATTTATGACTCCTTTTATTTTATTTAATGAATATTACTTGAATATTCATTCGAGGATTTATGACTCCTTTATATTATTTAATGAATATTACTTGAATATTCATTCGAGGACTTATGACTCACTTTATATTATTTATTGAATATTATTTGAATAATCATTTGAGGACCTATGACTCCGATTATTTACTGAAATATATTCTTTATTTTATTAAAGAATAAGGTGTCGATAATCAAACTTATTTTTGATTATTCAAATAAAGATAGTACTTTCGTATAAGTATATCTTTGGTTATTTAATATCCATTTCAAGTATGAGTTTTAAAACTTCTACTTCGAATATTTTTATAAGGATTATCTTTATGAGAATATTATTTAAATAATAATATTCAGATATCTCTAATATATCGGGACTGATTTATTTTAATAAATCAGCAGTACTCCAAACATTCTTAAAATTTTTTTTGAGTCTTCAAAATGATTTCTAAAAGTTAGGGTGGATCCCAAAACTCATTCTTTTATATATAAGATCCTCCTTTCAAAGGGGATTTAAATACTCGCTCAAAACCTGAGGGATCCGGCTCTGTGGTGTATATTATATTCACAACGAGGTTGTTATTTTGACAAATGAATTGATTACTTACCCAACGTTCGGGAAGTAAGCCCATCTAATTGAGTCGGCATAAGCGACAGGCCGGGGTACGGTCTATCAAAGTGTAAGTGGCTGGGTGGCAGTGCATCAACGCGTAAGAGGCCGGGTGGCGGTCCAGCACAAGGTCCTTATGTGGCCAGGGTGATGACCGTTGGGGGATTCATCCATCTACTAGTAGAAAAGGTTACTTATTGGTATCTTTGCCTGATCAGCAAGATATCGAGTTTATGCCAAAATTCTTTTCATTTCCAAAATTCATTGGATGTTACAAACTCTGTTCATACTTTACATAACAGAGGTTCCAGGAAATGTTTAAGAGATATATATGTGGATATATATCGGGACTAAATAAAGTATCTCGTAACTTTATTTCATTCAATAATATTTCAAAGATTGAATCTATTCAAGTCTTATCTTGTATTCTCATCTATGTGATGAACGTTTGAAACTAATTATAACTTGAACGGTGGTAGTTCAAGTAGTATTTGGAAAAGATATAAGTATATTGGAGTATCTTGTAACTTCATCTTTTAAACTTATATCTGGTTAATAATTACCTTATGCATGACAAAGATTTTCACAAAAACGGTGAGACAAGGTTAGATATATGAGATCACCTTGCAACGATATTTTTATACAGTTATAAACTGGAACTCTGTGTATATTAGGCATGGAAGAGGACTTCCAAGATTTTGAAAAGTATATATGTATATATACTGAATATTTTGCGACTTCATCGCATTAAGATATCAAACTTGGTTCATTTCTTTTGACCAAGACTTTCATGAGTACTATGAGAAGGCTCATATATTGTTAATCATTATACATATTATTTTGGTGGGCTTGCTGCTCACCCTTGCTTTCTTCTTTCATCACACAACAACAGATAGAAAAGATGAACATGACCAAGTTCCCAATTCGCGAGCGGATAGGAAACGTTCCGCAGTTTCCTATAGGCATTGATGTCGCTGTAGCTGAGGTAGGAACTACCAATAGGCTAGGCTTCAACTTTTGATAGACCAGATTTATGTATATTTATGAATTGTAATAATGGCAAAGAAATTTAAATTTATTCAGAAACCCTTTTAAGGTGTATTGGCAGATAATTGTGGAGTAAAATGACTTGTGATTATTTTTGGATATTCATCTCTGAGACTATAACTTGTGGTGTGTGTGTTTATTGTGGGATCACAGTACAGAGTAGTTGATTATTTATTAAGATTGGGTGTTATTAAGGGAAATGGAACTCGTGATAACCCGGATCCCCGACCCCGGATTTGGGGGTGTTACAGAAATGGTATCAGAGCTAAGCGTTATAAACCTCAGAGATGATGTGACGTTAAGATAATAACTAAGATAATAGGAACTCTTGCCAAGTTCATAGTCGGGCTACCTAACGTAGTACTGACAGTTAAAACCCTTATGGGAACCCTTATAAATATTGTGATAGAAGCGTAGTTCGTTATCGTATATGGTAGCGGGACTCCGAACCCTGAGGTTGGGGAGCAACAACGCGATGATGTTTTATTACTGATTGGGGATCAGATTGTGGATCCAATGGAACACCCTAATGAGGGACCGGATGATATTCATATTGAGGATGTAGCGGTTGAGGATGTTGTCCCAGAAGGGATTGTTGTTGAGAAGGATCTCGTGGAGGATCCTAACAAGACTGAAGAGATGATCACTGAGGAATTGATAACCATGGTTAGGGAAACTCCCAGAGGTAGGATTGGTCGGTCACTACCAGAGGTTCGTTCAAGTTTGTAAAGATAGTAGCCCCTTTAACGCGACTTACTCGTAAGACAGAAAAGTTTAAATGGACGGAGAAATGTGAGAACAATTTTCAGGAATTAAAGAAAAGGTTGGTAACGGCCCCGGTGTTGGCATTTCCAGACGGAAAAGGAGATTTTGTGATATATAGTGACGCGTAGCCCAAAGAATTAGGGTGCTTCTTATACAGCACAGCAAGGTAATCATGTACGCGTCAAGACAATTAAGGGAAAATAAAATTCGATATCCCCACCCATGAGCTTGGGCTCGTGGCAATAGTTTTGCCCTAAAGATTGGAGGCACTACTTTTATGGAGAGAAGTGCGAGATTTACACAAGCCATAAGTGCTTTAGTGCATTTTCACGCAGAAAGAGCTCAACATACGCCAGAAAAGGCGGTTAGAGCTAATCAAGAATTATGATTGGGAGATTCTTTATCATTCGGGGAAGCCAATGTGGTGGCTGATACCCTTAGTAAAAAGGAGAGACTCAAGATAATAATGTCTTTGGGAGAGTTTATAAGAGATTTTGAGAAAATGGAAATAGAAGTTAAGGTAACCGGAGCCGGTACCGAAAAGCTGTTTGAGATTGCAATACAGACCGAATTATTGGAAAAGAACATATTGTTCCAGAAAAAGTGATGAATGAAGGCAGAGAGCCAACAAATAGATATGAGATTAATATCGAGAAAGATGATAAGGGAATAATGAGGTATTCTTACAGAATTTGGGTTCCAAATGTTCAAGAGCTTAAAGACGAGATCTTAGATGAAAACTAGTTTGAGGAATAAGATTTAGAGCAAACCCTGAACGTGATAGTCAGGGAGGTTGACATCAAGATAGAAGAACCCATAACATAATGAAATGGAAAACAAGGATTTTAACGTATAAGATAACCCTGATTGTGGGAGAAGGATGAAACATTTCATACTGAGAAAACAGAAGTCGAGCAAGATAGGGAGAACCGGGATGGTACTCCCATGGGGCAATTCATGAACCTGCCTAAACAAAAATTATACATTTATTCCCAAACACTACCTTGAGGAAACAATGCAGTGGGAAATTCTTTCAGGACCTTTAAGTCACTAAGCTCTCAGAGTTCCAAGGAACGAGCTGACCTAGCCGAGGCAAGAGCCTGGACAAAGGAATTAGAGAAATGATTTTATATTCTAAATGATTGATGAATCACAAAAGACTGTTTTTGTCACTTACCCTCCTAAGAGAGAGGCCACCCGCTGGTGAAAGGCCAAGGAAGGCACGGAGCAAGAGATTATAATAAACGGATTTAAGTTCAGTCAATTGTTTTCAGGAAAGTACTTCCCAAGGTTATGGAGATAGTGTAAAAGCTTTGGAGCCAGAACAAAGACAGACGAGTATGATGAATTATGAATCTAAGTTGTAAAAGTTGTCAAGATTCGTTCTGATGAAAAGAATCCCAGAACGATGTGATGCTTGAAGTCAATGATTAGTGGGTTCATGAAATAATGATAAGAGAAAGGAAAATAAAAAGAAACTTAAGGGGAAAGGAATATAAAGGCAATAGAGTTGAGGAATGATAAGGGAGTTGGGTATGAGGAAACCCTAAAGACTCGTAGCAATAGAAATAGAAAAGTATGCATTCGTCAGGATGAGGGTGATTCACCATGAGTTAAAAATTGATGGTTGAGGGCATAAGAGATACATATATTTTATCCCCTGTGAGTTGGGAGGATTCGAGGAAACCTTGAGATAGTTCGAAGGATAAATAATAAGACGCGGATAGACTAAGGAGACAAGAAAGTAAGAAAGTAGGAAAATTGGATGAAGGAAGTGACCTTCAAGAATGTGAAGTGTAAGACCGGTGGCATGATACCCAGAAAGGGAGACGCCAGGTATGAAAGATATCCCAACATTGAGATGACTGTTGAGATAAACAACAAAAGTAAATAAGGAATTATTAAGAAGAAGTTCGCGTTGAACACAACCAATATCTTCCAGAACATCCTTGTTATCGTTACCAAATTAGGCAAGAAAAGCGGATAACCGTTGTTATCTTTTGGAGGCCATATTGATTGACCTCATTTTGAATACAGATGTTATTGTGAAAATTAGGCATATACTATCGAGGTGGGAATGATTGAATAAGACACCCTTATCAGGGATATATGACTTGATTTATCCATGGAAGGATGCATGTACCTTTTTAAAGGTGGAATTAAGGATAGAACATCGGTAACTTAAAACGAATCCTAGGGGAATGCATAAAGGTTGGCATTTCACCCTTAATAGGGATAGTATGAGTTTAGACAGTATGAATTGGAAAGGATTAAGGTAATAACAACCTTTAACAATCAGTGGAGAAATTTTTTCAGAAGTATATAGACAATGATTCTAGTATTAATAAATGGTATCTTGATATGCCCTGTATCTAGGGAATACAGGAGGAACGATTCAAGGATAACCTTAGAGGTTTTACAAGGAGAAAGGTAATATTTAAAATTCTCAAGAATAAAAATGTTGATAAAGGAAATATGACGTAATTATAATGATGCCAAGTGGGGCACGTGTTAAATCACGGGAAAGTATGGATCGAACCAGTAAAGGTCGAAATTGTTCAGGGCAGTTAGGTCCTAAGATAAAAGATGTTCTAAGTATGATTGAGAGTCAGTCATGACAGTGATTAACCTCTAAAGACTGAGGCAATAACTTATGGAAAAATGGTGATTTTTTTTACTCATCTGATTTTAAGGAAAACATCTTCACTCAAGCAGTGATTGGAAATGAGGTAGAAAATTTAGTGCAGGTGGTTAAAATGACATTGATTGTAAGGAAATATTACTATCAGGAAGGGCGAAAGAGGTGGCCGACACTTTAAGTGTAAGAGGACAATTATAGGCGCTCGTGCCAAAGGAATACGGTGATGATGGTTAAAGCTATGAAGGTTGTATTATGGTTTGGAAGATTGACATTCCTTCTGATGACTGTGCAATACCCAACCGTAATAGTAGTTGGTAAAGGTTTAATTCATGTAATCGCCATGAGCGGGCTATCTATCTCAGAAGATACTATCTTGAGATAAGCCAGGACCATGTTTCAAAAAGGACTAGACGAACCCTTGAGTTAAGTCTTCTATTTAAGGCATACGATTAAGAATGGTATTAACCTGCTATCGTTGCTTTGACTGAAACTCTTCTGCAATTTTATCTACTTCATGTCATGAAAGTACGTCAAAGTTTGGAGTGTTCTTCATGAATTATGATTGGTGGCTATGTTAACTCCTTAGAAGTATTCTATACGACATGTATGGACTCCGTATGGTTAGATATTAAGATTTCATGGAAAATGAATGACGACAGTAGGTCAGTGGTGGACCATAGTAATGCAGCAATGATTCTGCGAGTAATGAGCTGATTACAACCATGAGAGTTGTATTGGAATGGATGTTGAGATTGAGTACCACTAATCGGGTCGTGGTAGTGTATAAGTTATCATTGATCGACTAATTAAGTAGAGTATCTACCTATTGAATATTTATTCCCTCTTATGAAAAGAGAGTCGTATTACTATATGAGGAAGGTTGCGGTGCAAGCATAGAATTCTAGTAACGATGAAGTCTAGAATGAGATCCTAGATTCGATTTTCGATATCGAGGGAGTTTCAAAGGTGATTGTGTATAAGCTCGAGGAAGAGCATGGGTCCATAGAATGATGGACGGAGTAGCAAAAATATTTAGGCATGTGAAATACGATGCTATAATACTTGATGTTGATATAAATACATATATGTTTTGTTCTCCTATGACAAACCTCTATAGTTCTGAGGTAGATTCCAAGCCAGATATTTTATGGCAATAAATTTTTTTTTACGAATATACAATTCTCTTTAGTTCGTTCTTTTCTCTTCTTTTCATTTCATGTAAGCTGAGAAGAACAACCCTTCCAGAAGGGGAGGTATTGCCGAATGACTATCTATCTGTGTGATAGAAGCCGAGTAGGATACTAGCTATTGTTTAATTGTTTGTCAAGTACTAAAGGTTGGCCACCTTCTATACTAACTATGCAATGTAACAAGTGTTCATGATCATAGTGATCTCTCAATGAATTCTTTTACTTCTATATGATGGATCAAGCTTTCAAAGATAGAAGCAGCTAGAAAGGAGTAGTATCAGTACGGTGGTATTCTGAATCTAACACATTCGTGATACTAAGGTTGACGTGGTTATTAAAAGGTTATAGAACGCTAACAAGCAAAACTATGACCAGTATAGTATTATGTACGGAATATAGTAATGACTACGAACTGGAAAAGAATGGGTATTGAGAAGCAAAAGCTATAATGCTAGAAGCTATGATGAGAGTCTGTGCAATAGACTTGAAAGAAATTGGAATGATCACTTAACACGGATTGAGTTTTCTTACGACAATAGATCATATGTCATTATCGAGTTGTCGCCTTATGAGATCCTTGAGGGAAGACAATGTCGATCTCCCTTATGTTAGGATGAAGTTGTAGAGCGCAAGATGCTCGGACCCGCAGTAGTCCAAAGGACCAAGGATATAATAGATCTAATCAGAGGACGGCTGGTAGTAACCCAAGATGGACATAAGAGGTATGCTGATTTGACTCGAAAGGACAAAGAGTATGAAATAGGGGACCTAGTAATGTTATAGGTATCCCTTGGAAAGGATTGATGAGGTTCACAAAGAAAGGAAAGCTAAGTCTACAATTTGTTGGACCCTTGGATATATTAAGACGTATTGGGAAGCTAGCATATGAGCTAGCCCTACCCCCGAACATGTAGCAAGTTCTTAACGTGTTCCACGTATCAATGTTAAGGAAGTGTAATTCGGATGCCAGATAAATAGGGGCATATGAGCACATAGACATGCAACCCGACGTAACCTATATGGAGCAACCAGGAAGGGTTATAGATTGAAAAAGGAACAAGTGCTTAGGAGAAGGGTTATCAAACTATTCAGAGTTTGATGGAAGAACCACAATGTGGGAAAATTTACTTGAGAGTTAGAAAGTGTAATGCTAAGAGAGTATCCCTATTCATTTTCTATCTGATTCCGGGACAGAATCCTTTTAAGGAGGGGAGACTGTAATAACCCCAATTTTTGGAATTTTTTAAACCCTTATGAATAGTGATTTTCCAGATTATGCTGAATAAGAAAACTTTTCATGCCACACTATGTAGGGGTTCTTTTATTGATCTTCTGAGATATTGTTAGTACTCTATGTGGTATATAAGTGTATGTAAAGATCGTCAGAATCCAAATCCGAACACTTTGATTTTTCCCGAAAATCCACCAGATATCGAAAGAATTGAGTATAAGGTAACAGGATAAAAAGGATTTAAATTCAAGGATTCTAATAGAGGATCATAAAAGGAATATAATGTATTGAGAAAGGTTAAAGGGAACCCAAGTGATAAGATCCCGGGTATGATCCCTCAAACGATAAACGAGAACGAGAGTTAAGCGAACCGTATAACAGATCAGTGGTCATTAGGCAAGCAATTAGGAGTTAATCAAGGGGTTAGTGGATGATGATGTCATCACACCAACAAGAAGAAGACACGTGTGGAAGATGACATAAGCATGGTGACTTAAGCATGACAAAAAGGAGGGATTGGTTGGTTGATTGTGGATCATTCATTCTTTATCATGGTAAAAAGTTAATTAAACAAACAAGGTGGATCAACCAAGCCAAAAACAAATCATAACAACAAAAAACACAAAACACTCCATTTCTTCAAGGAAGCTCTCGGCTTCTTTTATCAAAAATGAAGATCCAAGCTCCACCACTTACTATTTGGCAAGGTATTTATCTAAGCTTCCCCATGGATAGTTACATACTTCCTATAAGTTTAAGCTTCTAATTGCAAACCAATCTTTTTTTAGAAATCAATGAAGAAGACAATGAATAGTGATTTCAAGGTTTTTAACTTGATTTTTCTTGTTTTTCCTTTAAGATCCAAGCATCCCTAAGACATCTCAAGGCTTCTTAAGGCTTCCTAGCTACTCACATCACTTCAAGGAAGGTATATCATCTCCAAACCCTAGCTTTACTTTGTATATTAGGATGATTTTGGTTGTTATGGTAATAGAGTAGCTTAATGCTTGTTGGTTTAGAGTTTGGGTTGGAATGGTGGTAAATTGAATGCTGAAATCTTATGGTTTGGTTAAAGGACTTAAGTGTAGTTTAAATTCAAGTTTAAGAATAAGTATAAATTGTAATGTTGAGTTGATTGGGTCTGTTATGATGTAGTTAGGATGGATTTTGGTTGTATGAATGGATTGGGATTGATTGGTGGTTGAATTGGAATGGTATAAAATTGGGAAATCGCGTAAACATAGTTGTCGTAATATCCGATTTACTTTAGACTGCTTTTGTTCATAACATTAGGACCCAAGAACTCCCTGCTAGGTTTTGACCATTGCCATTTTTAGACAGTTCATGTACGAGCTTCGTTTTGATATGTGGTTCATTTGATTCCGATGTACGGTTTAGGAGAAACGACCGTTTTAAGTAACGACGTTTCGCGAATAAAACATTACCCCTCGCCTTACTTTGAAACCTTGGTTAAGGACCTTAAATGACTAATTTGGGTAAGAAACAATTATGTAAAGTGGATTAGGCAGTTGGTAAGGTACTCGCGAAAGAATCGCCTTAAAACTCTTAATGGTTAATTTATTAAAAATGGTGGAGTCGAGGGTACTCGAGCGACTTAAGTAAATCGTTAAGCGCGAAAGCGAACATTAGGACTCTAAATGGTTAAAGTCTAGTTTCTTAAGCGACCGGGGTCTAATTCCGACTTATGTTGTTGTTCATAGGTTATCGGACCCACTCTAAGCTTAAGCCTATCCGGGAGCACTCAGGCAAGTTTTCTACCCGTATAACTGTTGTTGTGATGTATATGTGTATATGCATGATCTTGTGATAAATGCATATTTGTTATTAGCAAATTCTTGCGATATATTGGAGCATGTGATATGGTATATATGCATGCATGTTTCGTATTCTTGACTTATATATCTGTTGGTTCAAATGCTTATTAGTTGCATAATACCTATGCTAGAGATAAGCAGTAGTTGCGTATACCCTGAGTATAGGGGACCCAAAGGTGAACCCTTTTCTAAAACCGGGAGTAGATGTTCCCGAGTATATGATATATATATATATATTTATATATATATATATATTGATATGGTTTTTAAAAACTATTAATCGAATAAGGTTTATTCGATAACTTCATATTATTTAATGAATATTACTTGAATATTCATTCGAGGACTTATGACTCCTTTTATTTTATTTAATGAATATTACTTGAATATTCATTCGAGGATTTATGACTCCTTTATATTATTTAATGAATATTACTTGAATATTCATTCGAGGATTTATGACTCCTTTTATTTTATTTAATGAATATTACTTGAATATTCATTCGAGGATTTATGACTCCTTTATATTATTTAATGAATATTACTTGAATATTCATTCGAGGACTTATGACTCACTTTATATTATTTATTGGATATTATTTGAATATTCATTTGAGGGCCTATGACTCCGATTATTTACTGAGATATATTCTTTATTTTATTAAAGAATAAGGTGTCGATAATCAAACTTATTTTTGATTATTCAAATAAAGATAGTACTTTCGTATAAGTATATCTTTGGTTATTTAATATCCATTTCAAGTATGAGTTTTAAAACTTCTACTTCGAATATTTTTATAAGGATTATCTTTATGAAAATATTATTTAAATAATAATATTCAGATATCTCTAATATATCGGGACTAATTTATTTTAATAAATCAGCAGTACTCTAAACATTCTTAAAAATGTTTTCGAGTCTTCAAAATGATTTCTAAAAGTTAGGGCGGATCCCAAAACTCATTCTTTTATATATAAGATCCTCCTTTCAAAGGGGATTTAAATACTCGCTCAAAACCTGAGGGATCTGGCTCTGTGGTGTATATTATATTCACAACGAGGTTGTTATTTTGACAAATGAATTGATTACTTACCCAACGTTCGGGAAGTAAGCCCATCTAATTGAGTCGGCATAAGCGATAGGCCGGGGTACGGTCTATCAAAGTGTAAGTGGCTGGGTGGCAGTCCATCAACGCGTAAGAGGCCGGGTGGCGGTCCAGCACAAGGTCCTTATGTGGCCAGGGTGATGACCGTTGGGGGATTCATCCATTTACTAGTAGAAAAGGTTACTTATTGGTATCTTTGCCTGATCAGCAAGATATCGAGTTTATGCCAAAATTCTTTTCCTTTCCAAAATTCATTGGATGTTACAAACTCTGTTCATACTTTACATAACAGAGGTTCCAGGAAATGTTTAAGAGATATATATGTGGATATATATCGGGACTAAATAAAGAATCTCGTAACTTTATTTCATTCAATAATATTTCAAAGATTGAATCTATTCAAGTCTTATCTTGTATTCTCATCTATGTGATGAACTTTTGAAACTAATTATAACTTGAACAGTGGTAGTTCAAGTAGTATTTGGAAAAGATATAAGTATATTGGAGTATCTTGTAACTTCATCTTTTATACTTATATCTGGTTAATGATTATCTTATGCATGACAAAGATTTTCACAAAAACGTTGAGACAAGGTTAGATATATGAGATCTCCTTGCAACGATATTTCTATATAGTTATAAACTGGAACTCTGTGTATATTAGGCATGGAAGAGGACTTCCAAGATTTTGAAAAGTATATATGTATATATACTAAATATTTTGTGACTTCATCGCATTAAGATATCAAACTTGGTTCATTTCTTTTGACCAAGACTTTCATGAGTACTATGAGAAGGCTCATATATTGTTAATCATTATACATATTATTTTGGTGGGCTTGCTGCTCAACCTTGCTTTCTTCTTTCATCACACAACAACAGATAGAAAAGATGAACAAGACCAAGTTCCCAATTCGCGAGCGGATAGGAAACGTTCCGCAGTTTCCTATAGGCATTGATGTCGCTGTAGCTGAGGTAGAAACTACCAATAGGCTAGGCTTCAACTTTTGATGGACCAGATTTATGTATATTTATGAATTGTAATAATGGCAAAGAAATGTAAATTTATTCAGAAACCCTTTTAATGTGTATTGGCAGATAATTGTGGAGTAAAATGACTTGTGATTATTTTTGGATATTCATCTCTGAGACAATAACTTGTGGTGTGTGTGTTTATTGTGGGGTCACAGTACAGAGTAGTTGATTATTTATTAAGATTGGGTGTTATTAAGGGAAATGGAACTCGTGACAACCCGGATCCCCGACCCCGGATTTGGGGGTGTTACACTCATTGGCCGCTTAAACCCAGTGTTCTTTCCCGGTAGGGACACTGCTCCTCGATTAAATCTAGTTGGGAAGCTCCTTCCTGCAGAACATCCACCCATGCTCATACTTTTCCTCATTATTCCCTTCTTCTCTCTTTCCTTCTGCATCTGTTCACTTCTGGCTTCCATAATTGTTGCCTTTTTCACCAGAGTGGCATAATCAGTAAGCTCAAGGATTGCCACCCTATTCTGAATCCACGGTGCTCACAAACTCCGACACAAACCTTGATAACTCAGTAAATTTTGCTTCGTACTGTGCTATAGATAAGTTATTCTGCTTTAGCTTCAAGAACTTGAGCTCCATCTGGTTCTCCATAAACCTCGGGAAATACTTTCCCAAAAACAACTGACTAAACCTCTCCCAGGTTATAATAGTATCTGTCTCCATGTTTTTCTTGGCCTCCCACCAGTAGTTGGCCTCTCCTTTCAGAAGGTAGGTAGCAAATACAGTCTTCTGTGCCTCATCGGTACTCAGAATCTCAAAGGATTTCTCCATTTCCTTCAGCCATGCCCTTGCCTCAACTGGGTCGGGTGATCCGTGGAACTCAGGGGGCTTAAGGGACTTAAAAGCCCTTAAAGAGTTTGCCACAGCATTGTTATTTCCTTGAGGGGGTGGGTTGGGTTGGCGTTCCAAGTTCTTCCTTAGTAGTTGCATGAACTGTCCCATGGGATCCATGCCTGGGTTTGGTACTGGTTGCTCAACCTCAGTTTCTCCTTCTTCAGCCTCTATCTTAAATCCTTCAATATCATATGTTTCCTCCTCCTCCTCATACAGGGAGTCATCCTGTTCAACATAATCCTCGTCTTCCTCTTCACTGTGTTCCTGGTTCCTATCGTCCTGGTTATGGCTTCCCTGGTCCTCAGATCCAGGGTTCGCCCTAGTTCCAATCTTTCTTGGCGGCATGATTCTGATTAAATTTTTTTTTGGGAAATTCAACGTTAGGTCACAATCATACACAATATTGTGCCTTGCACAGTTCTATAATGGGGAGAATGTATCTCGCAATTCTATTATTTTATGAAAGTTCTAGAAGAAGTGCAGTAATAATAATGATAAAAACAGTGATCTCGTCACTAAGGAACTGAACTGAAAGGAAACAAATATATACATAATGCGAGAAATACATAGTTTGATCTGGTCAAAAGTACAACAGTGCTACAACCATCTGCCCAAAAGTGATACACAAGAGTCTATCTGTCTAGTCAGAAAAAGGGATTCTATATACAAGTCAACTATCCCGGAAAATTGGCTCTTACTAAGGCCTCAACTAACTAGACAACTAGACTATCCCATCGTCTATCCCGAATCACACACCGGAGTGGGTCAGCTCCCATACCCTTTCCATCGCACGACGGAAGATATAGTCGGCCTGCCGCCTGAAGATCCTACCATGCCTGTCCCCCTGGAGCGATCGGAGTCTCGCTCGGGATGTGAGCTCTATCCCCGTCAGCTCCCTCCTCAAGGATCGGGGTATAGTAGCCCTAGTCTCATAAGCTCGGGCACGCCTACCCGCCCTCTCCGCATCCAACTCCCTCCTGACCTCATCCAGCCGGGCCTCAACAACAGCCACTCGGGTCCTCAGTACATCCTGAACATAGCCGTGAGCTAACAAAGACTGCCTATGGGCAGGGTCGAGAGGTGGTGAATCCGGAGCCGCTGGGGGTGCTTCCTCGGTCTGCCTAGGCTCGGGAGTATGGGTCTCTGAGCTGTCATCATAGGGGCTCCAAGATAGGGGTGGAGGGGTAGGAGCTCTGACCACCGGGAGTGTGGGTAAAGGGGTACAAGTGTACTCCACTATAGCTCCGACATGCTTTCAGCTACTGGGACCTCATCCGGGTCCTCCTCATCAAAAATAGAAATATCCTCTGTCTCTGACTCCTCTGAGGGGTCCTCCTCATCCTCCTCCATCTCAAGCTCCTCCTGATCTTCGGCATCTAGCAGTGCCTCATTATGCTCACGCTCGAACATCTCAGGGTCCTCTATCTCATGTGCCTACACATTAAACGAGCTAAATTACTATCATGATACTTATAAGGGTTCCCGTAAGGGTTTTAACTGTCAGCGCTACTTTAAGTAGTCCGACCATGAACTTGGCAAGAGTTCTTATTATCTTTGTGAGTTTATTATTATATCGTCGCATCATCTCTGAGGTTTATAACGCTTAGCTCTGATACCATTTCTATAACACCCCCAGATCCGGGGTCGGGGATCTGGGTCGTCACGGTCTTTCTTTCCACAATATGACTTAACTGAATTAATAATAAATAACCTCATGTTGTGACCCCACACTAACACACACCACAACCCGTTATAGTCTCAGAGATGAAATTGAAATAAGTACAAGTCCTTGAATCCACAATTTAAATATTATTACAACCCAAAATGATTACTTGATAAGTTTACAATTAATTGCCATTATCTGCCACACGTTATAATTATACATAATTGATTCCCAAAAGTAGAAGGTCTGATCTACAGATAGATCTACCTCTGCAGCTATAACAACTATGATCTCAACGGGAAGGCGCGGGGCGCTTCCCACGCTCTTGCGCTGGGTCTGCTTGAGTCTGGCCATCTTTCCTAACTGTTGTTGTGTGATGAAGAAATGAAGCAAGAGTGAGCATTACAGCTCGCAAGATAATATATAGTGTAAATAATAATGCAAGTATCTAAATGGATAACTTACTGGAAACCTTTATCAAGTGTAAGATAATTACTTACTGGATATAAGCAAAAACAAGGGATGAAGTTACCAAATACTTCACTATACTTATATTATTTATAAAACTACATGAACTACCACTGTTCAAAGTATTATAGGTTTCAAAAGGTCATCCCATAGATGAGACCACAAGTTAAGACTTGAATAGATTCAATCTTTAATATATATTATTGAATGAAATGAAGTTTCAAGATACTTTATTTAGTCCCGATATATATATCTATATATATATCTCTTATACATTTCCTGGAACCCTCTGTTATGTAAAGTATGAACAGAGTTTGTAATATCCAATGAATTTTGGAAAGGAAAAGAATTTTGGCATAAACCCGATATCTTGCTGATCAGGCAAAGATACCAATAAGTAACCTTTTCTACTAGTAGATGGATGAATCCCCCACTGGTCATCACCCTGTCCGTATTAGGACCTTATGCTGGACTGCCACTCAGCCACTTACGCATTTGATGGACTCCCACTGAGCCACTTACACTTTCATGGACGCCCACTGAGCCCATGTTGCTTATGCCGACTCAAATAGATGGACTTACTTCCCGAATGTTGGGTAAGTAATCAATTCATTTATCAAAACAGCAACCTTTTTGCGAATATAAAATACACCACAGAGCCGGATCCCTCAGGTTTTGAGCGAGTATTTAAATCCCCTTTAAAAGGAAGATCTTAAATATAAAAATGAGTTTTGGGATCCGCTCTAACTTTTAAAAATCATTTTGAAGATTCGAAAACACTTTAAAGAGTGTTTGGAGTAATGATGATTTAATAAAGTAAATCAGTCCCGATATATTAGAAAATATCTGAATATTATCATTTAAATAATATTCCCATAAGGATAATCCTTATAAAAATAATTGAAGTAAAAGTTTTAAAACTTATACTTGAAATGAATAATAAATAACCAAAGATATACTTATACGAAAGTACTATCTTTATTTGAATAATCGAAAATAAGTTTGATTATCGAAACATTATTCTTTAATAAAATAAAGAATATTATTTAGTAAATAATCGGAGTCATAAGTCTTCAAATGAATATTCAAATAATATTCAATAAGTAGAATAAACGGAGTCATAAGTCCTCGAATGAATACTCAAATAATATTCATTAAATAGAATGAACAGAGTCATAAGTCCTCGAATGAATATTCAAATAATATTCATTATTTAAAATAAAGTTATCGAATAAACCTTATTCGATTAATAGTTTTGAAAACTATATCAATATATATATATATAAATATATATATAATATACTCGGGAACATCGACTCCCGGTTTTTAGAAAATGTTCACCTTTGGGACCCCTATACTCAGGGTATACGCAACTACTGCTTATCTCTAGCATAGGTATTATGCAACTAATAAGCATTTGAATCAACAGATATATATCAAGATTACGAAACAGACATGCATATATATACCATATTAGCATGCTTCAATATATCGCAAAATTTGCTAATTAACCAACATGCATCTATCACAAGATAATGCATATACATATATACATCACAACAACAGTATAACGGGTAGAAAACTTGCCTGAGCAACTGGGGGTGACAAATGGCTTGGGACGAGTCTGGTAACCTATAAACAACATATAAGTTGGAATTAAACCAAAGTCGCTTATGAATCTATACTTTAACCAATTAGACTCTAACACTCGCTTTGCGCTCAACGATTCCCTTAAGTCGCTCGAGTACCCTCGGCTCCACCATTTTTAATAAATTAACCATTAAGGGTTTTAAGGCGATTCTTTCGCGAGTGCCTTACCAACTGCCTAATACACTTTACATAAATGATTCATACTCCAATTAGTCATTTAAGGTCTTTAACCTATGTTTCAAAGTAAAGCGAGGGGTAATGGTTCGTTCGCGAAACGCCGTTACTTAAAACGGTCGTTTCTCCTAAACCGTACATCGGATTCAAATGAACCATATATCAAAACGAAGCTCGTAACATGAACTATCTAATCATGGCAATGGTCAAATCCTAACAGTGAGTTCTCGGGTTCTGATGTTAAGATCAAAAACAGTTTAAGTAGATCGGACATTACGACGGCTATGTTTACGCGATTACCAATTTTTATTCTACTCCAAACCAACCACCAATCAACCACAATTCATTCATACAACCAAAATCCATCCATATCATACTACAACAGCCCCAACACCTCAAGTTCTCCAATTTATATTATTCCCAAACATGAATTAAAACTATACTTAAGTTCATTAATCAATAAACCAAGAATTACAACTCCAACTCACTACAAAACCAACCACACTCTAAGTCTAAAAGAATCATGCTTCTCATGAACCATAACAACAAAACTAAACCTAATACTCAAAGTAAATTTAGGGTTTGGAGGGGTTATACCTTCTTTGGAGAGTGGAGAATCAAGTAATTAGCTTGGAATCACCCTTAAAAGTCCTTATCCAAGCTTAATCTAAACAAAAACTCAAGAACAAAAATTTAAGTTCTTGAAAAACACTATTCACCCTCTTCTTCCATGATTTTTAGGAAGAGATTGTGAATGAATTTGAAGCTGAAACTTATAGGATAGCTATATCTATGCATAAGGAGTATTAGATAATTACCTCACTAATTAACAAGGCTTGGATCTTAGATTTTGAATTTTCCTTCTTGAAATAAAGAGAAAAGCCGAGAGCTTCCTTGAAGAAATGAAGTCAACTTTGTGTTTTTTTGGTGAAATGAATTGTTTTGGCTTGGTTGATGTTGTTTTGTTTTGATTTATTACTTTTAACCATGGTAACTTTTGCATGGCCAAGAATCAGCCAACAACACACTTCCTTTTTGTCATGCTTATGTCACCTTGTTATGTCCTCCTCCCACACTTGTCCTCTTCTTATTGGTTTGATGACATCATCCTCACTAACCTCTTTGATTAGCTTCTAATTACTTGGCTAATGACCGCTGATCTCTTATACGGTTCGCTTAACTTTCGTTTTCGTTTATCTTTTGAGGGATCATACCCGGGATCTTATTACTTGGGTTTCCTTAACCTTTCTCAATACATTATATTCCTTTTATGATCCTCTCTTATAATCCTTGAATTTAAATCTTTTTTATCCTGTTACCTTATACTCAATTCTTTCGGTATCTGGTGGATTTTCGGGAAAAATCAAAGTGTTCGAATTTGGATTCTGACGATCTTTACATACACTTATTTATCATATAGAGTACTAATACGATCTCAGAATAACAATAAAAGAACCCCTACACAGTGTGGCATGAAAAGTTTTCTTATTCAGAAATTTCAGCAAAAACACTATTCATAAGGGTTACAAAAAAAGTTCAAAATTTTGGGGTTATTACACATAAGTTACTTAAACTTAGACCAAAGACATAAGATGGCAAACATAAAAGATGACAATCATATTATATGCCAAAGACAAAAGATGCATAAGTGACAACCAATACTTTGTCTAAATTTTCCAAACTGGATTATCTCTTAGTTTGGCTTGCATTTCCCTTCTTCTTGCTTCAATATTTTCCTTGCTTGTGGTGGTGACCTTGTTCACAGAGGTTGCAGGACTTGGATGGATTCCATGAGGAGTATTCTTCACCTTAGTTTGAAGCTTCTGCTTCCTGAACACCCCACCTTGACTATTATCATTAACTCTAGGTACTTGCTGCTGAGGTGCAGTTGGTGGAACCTCATGAGCCTGTTGTTCCAGAGGTTGAGGTATTGCATTAGGTTTCTCAGAAACTTTGTCCTTCTTTGCATTCTTCTTCTTGGTCTGTACCACTTTCTTACAACTATTAGCAATGTCAGATGCCTATGAAAACAAACAAGGTAACTATCAGATATCTTACACAACATATCAAGTATACATACAAGGAAAAAGTTAGATAGGTTACCCTAGCTTTGCATGTCCTTCTGTTGTGACTATCTCACTACAACACTTACATTTAACTTGTGTATTTTATCTATTCATCCTTGTAGCAATATTACCAACAATGGCAGTTGCCTTGTTTCTTTTCATTTTAGGTCTACCTATTTAAGGTTTGACCTCTGGAGGAAGTGGTTTTGGATAGGGTGTCTATTTCCACTCTTTATCACCATAAATAGGCTCTACAATATACTTTGGCACTCAAGAAACATGTCCTTACTATAATAGTTGTGAATGAAACTTTCAAAAAATTTCTTGCTCCATGTTTTACATGCACAAGCATGATAGCATGGTATCCTTGATAACTCCCACTTCCTACATGTACATTTATGTGCTTCCAAATCAACAACCATTTCATACCCACCTGCAGTCATTGTTATTAGATATCTTGCACCACCACTCCATATGACATGACACCCTTTACTTTGGTCAATTTCCTTGTATCTAGATTGAAATACATATTAACAAGGAAATTTGAGATTTAGGGTTCAGTAGTGAAGGTATTAGTGGTCCTTACTTAGTTAGACTTCTCATTGCATTGGGACAGATTGGATTCAAGGCATAGTTGTTGAACATCTTATCCCTTATTTGTTGTATCCTTCTCATGATATCTTTGTGAATAGATTTAAGCATAGAAATTATAGGAAGGTCCCTATATTTTTTTATAGAACTGTTAAAAAGCTCGCAAGGATTATTTACAAAGATATCACTTTTACAAATGGTCCTAAATGAACTCCTTGTCTATTGTGATATGGGTTTCTCTGATAGCCACACATAACATTTCTTTGATAGCTGTAACGCCCTCCAGACCCGGGGTATAAGTCTGGGGGTTACGAGCTAATCACCAAACCTGTACAAGCTTATTAATAAATAACAAAGAAATGAAATTAAACCCCTTTAACACTAACCAGGACCTTTTAGGTTGAAGTATGAAAACAAGAACCACTAACTACTTTTATTACAACCCAACATTTAAAATCTCACAACTCTCTTTATTACAGACCATTGTCTAATTTATTTTTAAACTAAGTTCAGCTTTTATTCAAACACACATACTATCTATCAACACTCCACCTGCTCAGGCAACTCAAAGCTTTCTTCCTGAATTGGGATCAACACCTTGGGTATGAGAGGATCCCGAGGCTTGACCCGCTTCTTTACCACTCGTGTCCTGATGGGTTTCATATTCCTTCTTAACTGAAAACAATAAGGTGAATAATAACAAAAAGGGGTGAGCCAAAATTGCTCAACAAGTCCACAAAATATAAACAATATTAAAGCATTATAATTAAATCCGTAACCCAGGTATATCTGCAAAGATATAACCTCATAAGAATTGAAAGAAGGCCTTTACTGGCGAATACAATTGAACTAAATTGGACTCAAATTCGCAGCTATACCCTGCTGATCATCCAGGATACAGTGCAGATCTATATCTCACTATATAGATCCCGTCGGGCACCCAGGCACTACGGCCCGTTTCAAGGATCCGGTTATGTCCCGGTCCTTAGGATTAAGTAGACTTAATCCCAAAAGTAGTATTATCCAGTCCCTGGAATAGCAACCGGAACAAATCGGTATGCTTTGATATATTCTAATCACCAGAATATATCAATAATTGTGAGTAACAATTGGAATATGAATAATGAATTCAAATGAAAAGAATAATTCAACAATCTAACTGAAATATGAATAAAGAAATTAAATGAATACAAGCGTAATAAAAATTTGAAATGAATATTACTATTCTGAAATTAGAATAGGGGAGAAACTTGCCTTCTGCGCGATATAGTGCAATCAAATCACTTTTGTCTATCCCTTACTTGACCTGCCTTGCTGGCTTAGCTTCTGTTAGCAAAATAGACTGATTAAGTCATCTTGTACTTCAATTTGCATCTTGAATTGACTTCATTTCGTTCCTATTATCTACCCATGCGCTTATAACTGACTCTTATATTACATATAAGCAAGTAGGACTCGATTAACCACATAATACACATAAGCACATAAGCAGATAATCATTTTTATTGTTAAAATAATTTTTTTTAGAATCAAAATCGACTCACTGATTGTTCCGTTGATCACCTTCAGCTTCATTTCCCATTTTTCCGGAATTTTTCGGACTCGTTCCGGCGCATATTTCGACTGATAATCAAGCAATTAATAAAGTCAACTAATTTCAAGAAGAAATTAGGTCTTCATATTATTTTTAATAAAAACAATTCATTTTTCTGAGTAAAATGGCTTTTGTTTCACTCGAATCGGACTAACGGTTGAATTATTATCAATTAAATACTGATAATTCAATTTATTATTCAATATAAATAATTATTATAACCTTTTAAATCCTAAAATAATTTTTAACTAATTATTTAAGACAAATCAAAGTCAAAAATAATTTTTTTTTTATAATTTTTGGAGTTAAAACGAAGAAGTTATGATTTATTGAAAATTATGTGATTAATTATCGATATAATTAATCACTTTTTTTAATATTTCATAAATAAATAACTAATAACGAATTAATAAATAATTATTTAATAATTTAAAATAATTAATCCCAAATTATTAGGATTAATCACAATTTATTATAAATATCTACAACTTCTCGTTATTTATTCGATTAGATCAATTATTTATAAATAAATAATTGATATCATTAACTGGTACGATAATTACTGAATAATTGAGTCATTATTCGAACCATATTTCAACGCAACGATCCACTACTCGTATTTCTACGAGTTATTCGCGTTTCTCGCATAATTATCAAAATATTACTGTTATTATTACACGTATACGCTTTAATTAATTATCTGTATTTAACTATTCATTACGAATAATTATTACGATATTATAAGAATAATTATCTATCGTCTGAATATTAATAATCGAATTATCGTTCAATTACTCGTATAACTACGAGTTATTCGATTTATTCCCTTATTTATCGAATCGTTCCCTGTAATATTCGATAAATTTAATCCTTAATTATTAATTATTAACTATTAATAAATAAATAGATAAATGATTAAATAAATAATTAAATACTTACTTAAATCACTAAATTCGAATTTATAAATTACGAAAATAATTTAGGAATTATTAATACTATTTTACAGAATTTAAAAACTAATTTTTAATTAATTTTCAGAATTAATAAATCTAATTTCTGTTTTTATGAAATATAATTAAATAATAAAAATTCAGAAACAGAAATCAGAAAAGGGGTTAGGGTTTTTATTGAATTGAAACCGGGTTGTTTTTCGGGTTAACAACCGGGTCTGGGATGGCTAACCGGGTTGGGAAGAACACGACCGGTTTCTGGAAAATCTCTAGTTTCTGGCGGTTCCTCGCCGGATTCCGGCGAGCTTAAATCACGAGCTTAACGTGATGTTTCTGCTCCGTTTTCAACGCGAATCTCTTCCAGAACCTTCCTGTAGTTCAGCCCTAGCCTCGATGATCCTCAACACCGCCTACACCATCTTCTCCGGCGAAAAACGTTCAAAATCCGGCGACCTTCAACCCAAGTCCGGCGAACTTGATTTCCAGGCAATACCAGCACCGTTCGAATCGTTGTTTGATGGGTTTTTGTTCAGATTTTTCCGAGGAATACAACTAAACTAATATCATAATCTAATAACCCCTACAACTAGTTCTCCGATCAAATCAAACACAAGTCCGGCCAAAACTCAAAATCACGATTCCGTACATGAAAAATTACGATTAATATATCAAAATAAAGCTATTAACTTCTACAATCAAACCCCCATAACCAAAACAATCTCAGATTACTCAAAATCACAGAAAATCGAATCAAAAATTCGGCTAAACCCATGAACTCGAACCATACCCTCCTAGGGTTATACCAATCAATTGAATACTCAAAATCATTCCTAAACTCAAGACAAAGCTATACAAATCATCAAAACAATCAAACGATTCCTGAATCAAAAACGCCCAAATCACACATAAACCCTAAAAAATCGAATTGAAAATGGAAGCAATAAAACTCAAAATTGATAACAGAATTAGGAAGTAGAGATCAAGAGCTTTGCAACGACTACTTACATGTCTGATTTGGAGGTCGGAATCACGATGAAATCGTTGGTTGAATCTCAAGAACACCAAACCCTAATTTCTGGAATTTGGGGATTTTGCTGAATTTTCTGTTTTTAATTAATTAAATTAATAATAATTAGGGTATTTATAGCTGAAAAATTAATACTCCTAAATAAAATTAAGGGGCTAATTATACATTTAATAAAAATATTTGGCCCTAATTTTCATAATTTTTGGGTATTAAAATTTAATTTATAAATATTTTATATATAAAATGTATATGCCAAAAATTCCCAAAAATTGTGAATAATTCAAAAATACAAAGAAATGGTATAAATAAAAGTCCTATAATTTTATAAAAATAAAAATGTCATTTTTGTGGGGTTTTTAACACCCAATGGGGCCCGGAAAAGTCATTTTTCGTAAAACAAGAAAATTTATAAAATATCTAGATGTTCAGAATATTGCGATTGTAAAAGCCGTTTGATGAAAAATAAGGCCCATTATTTTATTTGAAATACTGGCTTTAAAGTCATTGTTTGGGTTGCAAAACGTTTGAAATGAAACCTTTGAATACGATATAAAACATCTGAAAAATACCTTAAAAATACAGAAATGATACGGAATACCCGTAACACATAGCAATTAGGGTTTAACAAGTAATCACACATAACTGACATATTAATACATTTTTTATTACAAATATGATATAATACAACGTAAATTTCTCGGTACATTCTCCCCCCCTTAATAGGATTCTGTCATCAGAATCTTTTATGAAAACAAATGAGGGTATATCTCTAACATTTCACTTTCAAGTTCCCAGGTTGATTCTTCAACCATACGATTTCTCCACAACACTCGCACTAAATGTACAGACTTATTTCTTAACACTTTCTCTTGCCGATCTAAAATTCTTACCGGCTGTTCTACAAAAGACAAATGGGGTTGGATATCTATCGGTTCATACTCTATTACATGCCTAGAATCAGGATTATATCGCTTAAGCATTGACACGTGAAACACATTGTGAATATGTTGCATATGAGGCGGTAAAGCTAATTCGTATGCAAGCTTTCCTACTCTCTTTAAAATTTCAAATGGTCCGACATATCGTGGCTTCAATTTACCCTTATTGTTAAATCTGGCCAATCCTTTCCATGGCGATATTTTAAGTAATAC
Source organism: Apium graveolens (assembly GCF_009905375.1). Classification (NCBI taxonomy): domain Eukaryota; kingdom Viridiplantae; phylum Streptophyta; class Magnoliopsida; order Apiales; family Apiaceae; genus Apium; species Apium graveolens. Next base: position 157,188,347 of record NC_133651.1, on the reverse strand, counting down.
GTGTTCTCCTTCCTGATAGTCCATATCCTTCCTTGCTTGGTCTGCGTATTTGCGTTGCCTATTTTGTGCTGCATCGAGTCGTTTCCGAATAAGTTCAATCTTTTCTTTCGTTTGCTGAATTAATTCTGGACCCAAAATTTTGCGTTCTCCAACTTCATCCCAGTGCACTGGTGATCTGCATTTTCTCCCATATAGTGCTTCATACGGTGGCATTCCAATACTGGCGTGATAGCTGTTATTATAAGAAAATTCCACTAGGGGTAGATGCTCATCCCAACTGCCTTCAAAATCGATCGCACAAACTCGTAGCATGTCTTCAATTGTTTGAATAATTCTTTCACTTTGCCCGTCGGTTTGCGGATGATAAGCGGTACTCATGTTTAATTTTGTTCCAAGGCATTCTTGAAATTGTCTCCAAAATCTTGAGTTGAAACGAGGATCTCGATCAGACACGATAGATATTGGGACTTCATGTCGCATCACAATTTCCTTAAGATACATGTGCACTAATTTGTCGAGCGAAAATCTTTCGTTAATTGGTAGAAAATGTGCCGACTTTGTAAGTCTGTCAATGATTACCCACATCGCATCATGATTTGCCTTAGTCCTTGTTAGTCCTACCACAAAATCCATCGCTAGATGTTCCCATTTCCATTCTGGAATGTCTAACGGTTGCAATAACCCGCTCGAACGTTGATGTTCCGCTTTAACTCGCTGGCATGTGTAGCATTTACTCACCCATTCTGCTATTTCCTTTTTCATGTTCGACCACCAGAAGTTTTCTTTTAGATCGCGATACATTTTTGTACTTCCTGGATGAATGGAATACTTCGAATTGTGCGCATCTCGCATTATTTCTTCTTTTAATTCTACCATATTAGGGATCCAGATTCTCGACGCAAAGCGTAAAATTCCTTCACTATCTTTCTGAGTTGTGATCTCTTCTCCCGTCAGGTCGTCATCTTGACTCATTACTTCATCTTGACAACGGCGAATCTTTTCTAGCAACTCCAGTTGGAAGGTCATAGTGTAGATAGCTTCTGTAGAATCATTGAGAATATGAATTTCAATTTCCAATTTATCGAATTCCTTGGCCAATTCTTCGCATGAAGTTAACCAATTCAGTCTTTCTTTCCTGCTCAACGCATCCGCTACAACATTTGCTTTTCCTGGATGATAACTGATTGTAACATCGTAATCCTTTATCAATTCCAGCCATCGACGTTGTCGCACATTCAGTTCCTTTTGCGTAAAGATATACTTCAGACTTTTATGATCCGTGTAGATTTTGCATCTTTCACCGTAGAGATAATGTCTCTAAAGTTTCAATGTAAATATAATCGCTGCCAATTCCAAATCATGCGTAGGATATTTCTGTTCATGAGGTTTAAGTTGTCTCGAAACATATGCGATGACGTTACCGTGTTGCATCAATACACATCCTAGCCCGCGATACGAAGCGTCGCTGAAAATAATGAAATTCCCTTGCTCGTCTGGCAATACCAGTACTGGTGCGGTCACCAACCGATTCTTCAACTCTTGAAAACTTTCTTCACATTTATCATTCCATCCAAACTTTTCACTTTTTCGTGTTAACTTGGTCAGCGGCGTTGCTATTTTTGAAAAATCTTTGACAAACCTTCGATAATATCCTGCCAATCCCAAGAAACTTCGAACTTCTGCGGGTGTCTTCGGTCTTTCCCAATTCAACACGGCTTCAATCTTTGCTGGATCGACTTGGATGCCTTCTCTACTGATGATATGCCCTAGAAATTGTACTTCCCTTATCCAGAATTCACATTTTGAGAATTTTGCGTATAATTGCTCTTTCCTCAGAATTTCCAAAGCTATTCTCAAGTGTTCTACATGCTCTTCTTCTGTCTTGGAGTAAATCAAAATGTCATCAATGAATATTATCACGAATTGGTCCAAATATTTCTTGAATATCCTGTTCATCGAATCCATGAATACAGCTGGCGCGTTTGTCAGACCGAATGTCATTACAAGAAACTCATAATTTCCATATCTCGTATGAAATACAGTCTTAGGAATATCTTCAGCTTTAATCTTCAATTGATGATAGCCTGATCGTAAATCTATCTTTGAAAACCATGCAGCTCCTTTTAGCTGGTCGAACAAATCGTCAATTCTCGGTAAAGGATACTTGTTCTTAATAGTGAGTTTATTCAACTCCCGATAGTCGATGCATAATCGCATGCTATCGTCCTTCTTCTTCACAAATAACACTGGTGCACCTCATGGGGATACACTAGGTCGCATGATGCCTCGGTCTAGAAGATCTTGCAGTTGCCTTGACAATTCTTTCATCTCGACTGGAGCCATTCGATACGGAGCTTTCGAAACTGGTTCTGTGCCTGGTGCTAGATCAATCGTGAATTCGATTTCTCGATCTGGCGGTAACCCTGGAAGCTCATCTAGAAAGACGTCCGGAAACTCACATACAACTAGGATGTCTTCTATTCTAGGACTTCCTTTTTCAGTATCTAACATGTAAGCTATGTACGCTTCGCATCCTTATCGAAGCAATCGTTTGGTCTGCATCACGGTGAGAAATTTCTTCCGCTGTTTTTCGCCATTGAATATTACCGTTGCATTTTCCGCAGTTCGCAATTTCACTTTCTTATTCGCACAATCTATTTGAGCCTTATGATACGCTAACCAATCCATTCCCAAAATCACATCAAATTCTCCTAGCTTAAAAGGAATTAAGTTTACAGAGAAATCATGTCCAGCTATTTCTACATCACACGCAGGACATACTCGATCTACTGAAACTTGGTCGTCATTCGCTAATTTTATGATTAACGTCTCGCCCAACCATTCGATTTCGTAATGTAACTTATCAAGAAATTCTTCAGAAATAAATGAACGGGTAGCTCCAGAATCAATTAATACTTTGGAATCTACGGAGTTTACCAAAAGCGTTCCTGCAATCACACTTGGACTTTGCACTGCTTCTTTCATAGTCATGTTAAAAGTCCTTGCTTTGGGTTGATTCGGTGGTGGTGGCGGAGGTAATGCCAATACTTTTGGAATACTGGCTGCCATTGCTGGTCCTTTACAATTCCTAGCGATATGCCCTTTCTTTCCGCATTGATAGCAAGTGATTTCTGCTATTTTTCCTGTTGGACATTCGTTAGAGTAGTGCCCTTTCTGCTTGCATTTGAAACATGTCACATCTGCTTTAATACATACGCCGGTATGCTTGCATCCACAAGTTTTACAATATGGCACTGGAACCTTAACAATTCCCTGTTGTTTAGAGGTTTGGAAACGATTACCTACTTTTTGTGTACCCTGTCCTATCCTTTTGAAATTCAAATTTTCCCGGGCTTGAAATCCCGCCTTCCTGCTGAAACGGTCTTGGAAACTTCCCTGTCCTCTTTCTCGTTGAGACCTTTCACTTTCCCCTTCGATGATCAAAGCTTTCTGGACTACAGCAGTATATGTCGTTAATTTAAAGACTGCAACCTGTCCACATATCCATGGTCGTAATCCCTCTTGAAATCTCTGTACTCGTTTCTCTTCAGTGTCAACCTGTTCTGGAACAAACCTAGCCAATTCATTAAATTTGGCTTCATATTCTGTTACAGACATACTTCCCTGCTTCAGCTCTAAAAACTTTATCTGCATCTGATTCTTCACATAGCAAGGAAAATGCTTTTCTAAAAATAACTCTTTAAACCTATCCCAAGCAATAACATCTTCACCCTCTAATGCCTTTTTAGATTCCCACCAATAATTTGCCTCTCCCTTCAACAAATAACTAGCAAAATCAGTCTTCTGGTCCTCACTTATCTTCACTAGTGCAAATGCTTTCTCTATTTCTTTTAACCAGGTGGTGGCCTTAATAGGATCAGTAGACCCATCAAATTCTGGAGGTTTAACCGACTGAAACTGCTTAAAATTAACAACAAGTAATATTGGTGGTAATTGAGGCTCAGGACGAGGTGGCTGTTGTAACATTTGTTGTTGTATCTGTTGTTGCTGATGCTGTATCTGCTGCTGCATCATTACCATCTGTTGTTGCATCAGATGGAACATTTGGTTCATGGTCTCATTAGTCTGACCTTCGGAATTGCTGTTCGAGGTTTCAGCCCTAGTCTTTCTTTTTGGTGCCATCTTCTTCTGATAATAAAACAGGTGATATTCATTTGACAATTTAATAAACAATCGACAGTATGTAGTGGAAAACAATTTATCATGTATTAATAACATGGTTTATTTAAAGAAAACAGTTACTGAATGTAAAAACTGGAAATGTAAACAGTTAAATAAAATGTTTATTTTTTTCTTTTCTGTTTCATTTTTTTTCTGTAAAACAATAAAATGAAAGTAAATGTTGTAAATTGTAAAGACTGAAATTTAAATAAAAGAAACTTGAAAAGTTCAGCTTATATATATGACACCAACCTTAGGTGTAAATGTTTGATACAAAAAGTCTCGCTCTGCTGGTCATCACTACGGCTACAAGTCACACTATCGCTACAAGTTAAACTACTACTACAAGTTAAACTACTGATACACACATACACACTACTCACTAGGTTATACTATGTTGTCTCTATATACACATGTACTCTGGAGTCACCGTCTCAACTGTCCCTGTCTCAGAACCCAGGCGGAATACGCCTAAGCTCCTCTCTAAGTGCCTGGACCAAAGTCTGTGCCAAGCGGAATATCCGATAGAACTCTGTAAAAGAAGGAGGTCTGTCATGGGTCAACTCATCAAGCTCCCAAGTAGCACTCATCAACACTGACTATAATCGCTGTCTCATGTAATAATCCGGCTGTAGGGCCGCTAACGGTCCTCTGTCCCTCTGATCAAACAGATGCATAATCTCTCGACACTGTGCTCGCCAATACTCTATATCGTTCCTCATAACTCTATACTCATGGTATGGTACCATATGCGGCTGAGCAATCTGTCCTACTGACTCCTGGGAAGGAACCCTCGGAATACCTGCACCCTGCTGTGGTAAACCTAACTGTAGATCCACATCATGCTCTCCCATCCCCTCGACTGGAATCATCTGAACTATGTCTGGCTCTGGGGCATGCACTGGTACAGGAGGTAACAATGGTGGTGGTGGTAACTTCTGCTCAATACCCGGTATAAACTGATGCTCAATAGGTAAAGGAACCATCGGCTCGAAGAACTCAAATTGATCAAACATCTCTATGGGGTCATGAACTATCCCTTGAACTGGTGGTACCGGCTCCTGTGGCAATGGTGGTGGAGGTGGTAAAGGAGGAAACATATACTCAGATACTGGAGGTATAACTGGCGCTGCTGGCCTAGTGACTGTCCTCTCGGAAGATGCAGAATAACCAGAAGATGCCATCTGATAATATACCAAAGAAAAGAAAAGGTCACTAAACAATCCTAAGATTTATATTTCCCTATTCTAATTTGACCTAAATCCTAATACAATTCTTCCTAATTTGACTATCCATATGTTATGTGATCTCCCTATCCTATCTTGGTCCTAATGTTCTTGTTTTCAGGGACCAAACCTACAGCTCTGATGCCAAACTGTAACGCCCTCCAGACCCGGGGTATAAGTCTGGGGGTTACGAGCTAATCACCAAACCTGTACAAGCTTATTAATAAATAATAAAGAAATGAAATTAAACCCCTTTAACACTAACCAGGACCTTTTAGGTTGAAGTATGAAAACAAGAACCACTAACTACTTTTATTACAACCCAACATTTAAAATCTCATAACTCTCTTTATTACAGACCATTGTCTAATTTATTTTTAAACTAAGTTCAGCTTTTATTCAAACACACATACTATCTATTAACACTCCACCTGCTCGGGCAACTCAAAGCTTTCTTCCTGAATTGGGATCAACACCTTGGGTATGAGAAGATCCCGAGGCTTGACCTGCTTCTTTACCACTCGTGTCGTGATGGGTTTCATATTCCTTCTTAACTGAAAATAATAAAGTGAATAACAACAAAAAGGGGTGAGCCAAAATTGCTTAACAAGTCCACAAAATATAAACAGTGTTAAAGCATTATAATTGAATCCGTAACCCAGGTATATCTGCAAAGATATAACCTCATAAGAATCGAAAGAAGGCCTTTACTGGCGAATACAATTGAACTAAACTGGACTCAAATTCGCAGCTATACCCTGCTGATCAGCCAGGATACAGTGCAGATCTATATCTCACTATATAGATCCCGTCGGGCACCCAGGCACTACGGCCCGTTTCAAGGATCCGCTTATGTCCCGGTCCTTAGGATTAAGTAGACTTAATCCTAAAAGTAGTATTATCCAGTCCCTGGAATAGCAACCGGAACAAATCGGTATGCTTTGATATATTCTAATCACCAGAATATATCAATAATTATGAGTAACAATTGGAATATGAATAATGAATTCAAATGAAAAGAATAATTCAAGAATCTAACTGAAATATGAATAAAGAAATTAAATGAATACAAGCGTAATAAAAATTTGAAATGAATATTACTATTCTGAAATTAGAATAGGGGAGAAACTTGCCTTCTGTGCGACTTACTGCAATCAAATCACTTTTGTCTATCCCTTACTTGACCTGCCTTGCTGGCTTAGCTTCTGTTAGCAAAATAGACTGATTAAGTCATCTTGTACTTCAATTTGTATCTTGAATTGACTTCATTTCGTTCCTATTATCTACCCATGCGCTTATAACTGACTCTTATATTACATATAAGCAAGTAAGACTCGATTAACCACATAATACACATAAGCATATAAGCACATAATCATTTTTATAATTAAAATAATTTTTTTTAGAATCAAAATCGACTCGCTGATTGCTCCGTTGATCACCTTCAGCTTCATTTCCCATTTTTCCGGAATTTTTCCGACTCGTTCCGGCGCGTATTTCGACTGATAATCAAGCAATTAATAAAGTCAACTAATTTCGAGAAGAAATTAGGTCTTCATATTATTTTTAATAAAAAGAATTCATTTTTCTGAGTAAAATGGCTTTCGTTTCACTCGAATTGGACTAACGGTTGAATTATTATCAATTAAACACTGATAATTCAATTTATTATTCAATATATATAATTATTATAACCTTTTAAATCCTAAAATAATTTTTAAATATTTATTTAAGAAAAATCAAAGTCAAAAATAATTTTTTTTATAATTTTTGGAGTTAAAACGAAGAAGTTCTGATTTATTGAAAATTATGTGATTAATTATCGAAATAATTAATCAATTTTTTTAATATTTCATAAATAAATAACTAATAACGAATTAATAAATAATTATTTAATAATTTAAAATAATTAATCCCAAATTATTAGGATTAATCACAATTTATTACAAATATCTACAACTTCTCGTTATTTATTCGATTAGATCGATTATTTATAAATAAATAATCGATATCATTAACTGGTACGATAATTACTGAATAATTGAGTCATTATTCGAACCATATTTCAACGCAACGATCCACTACTCATATTTCTACGAGTTATTCGCGTTTCTCGCATAATTATCGAAACATTACTGTTATTATTACACGTATACGCTTTAATTAATTATCTGTATTTAATTATTCATTACGAATAATTATTACGATATTATACGAATAATTATCTATCGTCTGAATATTAATAATCGAACTTATCGTTCAATTACTCGTATAACTACGAGTTATTCGATTTATTCCCTTATTTATCGAATCGTTCCCTGTAATATTCGATAAATTTAATCCTTAATTATTAATTATTAACTATTAATAAATAAATAGATAAATGATTAAATAAATAATTAAATACTTACTTAAATCACTAAATTCGAATTTATAAATTACGAAAATAATTTAGGAATTATTAATACTATTTTACAGAATTTAAAAACTAATTTTTAATTGATTTTCAGAATTAATAAATCTAATTTCTGTTTTTATAAAATATAATTAAATTATAAAAATTCAGAAACAGAAATCAGAAAAGGGGTTAGGGTTTTTATTGGATTGAAACCGGGTTGTTTTCCGGGTTAACAACCGGGTCAGGGATGGCTAACCGGGTCGGGAAGAACACGACCGGTTTCTGGAAAATCTCCAGTTTCCGGCGGTTAACGTGATGTTTCTGCTCCGTTTTCAACGCGAATCTCTTCCACAACCTTCCTGTAGTTCAGCCCTAGCCTCGATGATCCTCAACACCGCCTACACTATCTTCTCCGGCGAAAAACGTTCAAAATCCGGCGACCTTCAACCCAAGTCCGGCGAACTTGATTTCCAGGCAATACCAGCACCGTTCGAATCGTTGTTTGATGGGTTTTTGTTCAGAATTTCACGAGGAATACAACTAAACTAATATCATAATCTAATAACCCCTACAACTAGTTCTCCGATCAAATCAAACACAAGTCCGGCCAAAACTCAAAATCACGATTCCGTACATGAAAAATTACGATTAATATATCAAAATAAAGCTATTAACTTCTACAATCAAACCCCCATAACCAAAACAATCTCAGATTATTCAAAATCATAGAAAATCGAATCGAAAATTCGGCTAAACCCATGAACTCGAACCATACCCTCCTAGGGTTATACCAATCAATTGAATACTCAAAATCATTCCTAAACTCAAGACAAAGCTATACAAATTATCAAAACAATCAAACGATTCCTGAATCAAAAACGCCCAAATCACACATAAACCCTAAAAAATCGAATTGAAAATAGAAGCAATAAAACTAAAAATTGATAACAGAATTAGAAAGTAGAGATCAAGAGCTTTGCAACGACTACTTACATGTCTGATTTGGAGGTCGGAATCACGATGAAATCATTGGTTGAATATCAAGAACACCAAACCCTAATTTCTGGAATTTGGGGATTTTGCTGAATTTTCTGTTTTTAATTAATTAAATTAATAATAATTAGGGTATTTATAGCTGAAAAATTAATACTCCTAAATAAAATTAAGGGGCTAATTATACATTTAATAAAAATATTTGGCCCTAATTTTCATAATTTTTGGGTATTAAAATTTAATTTATAAATATTTTATATATACAATATATATGCCAAAAATTCCCAAAAATTGTGAATAATTCAAAAATACAAAGAAATGGTATAAATAAAAGTCCTATAATTTTATAAAAATAAAAATGTCATTTTTGTGGGGTTCTTAACACCCAATGGGGCCCGGAAAAGTTATTTTTCGTAAAACGAGAAAATTTATAAAATATCCAGATGTTCAGAATATTGCGATTGTAAAAGCCGTTTGATGAAAAATAAGGCCCATTATTTTATTTGAAATACTGGCTTTAAAGTCATTGTTTGGGTTGCAAAACGTTTGAAATGAAACCTTTGAATACGATATAAAACATCTGAAAAATACCTTAAAAATACAGAAATGATACGGAATACACGTAACACATAGCAATTAGGGTTTAACAAGTAATCACACATAACTGACATATTAATACCTATTTTATTACAAATATGATATAATACAACGTAAATTTCCCGGTCGTTACAATAGCAGTAGGAATGATACATATTAGTGGTAGACATAGGATGCATTCTACATAATGTGCAATAAAGATGCATTTTAGTGGCAGCCATATGGTGCATTATATTCAATATTAGGAGAAAATAAATGCATGACCTTTTTAAGTTCTTCAATGTGCATGTTGAAGGTGTAATCTGTTGTGGCCCTAGCAGCCAACCGTAGTCACATTCTCACACCAATCCCCTTGTGTTCCTTGCACATAATTTTGTATAAATGCATGACACAAAACTTGTGCTCTACATTTGGGAAAACTGTCTTCAATGCATTTATAAGGCCCTTCAAACAAATAAATAATATGGAGATTAGTTTAATTATGATACCCTCCAACCGCATTAATATATTACATGTTTAAACCTATATTTATACCTTTTGCCTATCAGAAATAAACGTACAGCCTCCATCATTCTCAATATTAAGATCATCCTTTAGGTTTTGTAGAAACCAATTCCAGCTATCGAAGTTTTCGGCTTTCACTACTGCCCATGCTATGGGGTACATGTCATCATTGGCATATGTACCAATGGCAGCAAATAGTTGCCCCAATATGGCCCCTTCAAATGACATCCATATAAACCAACAAGAGCTCTGCAACCAGCCCTAAACCCTTTCTTTAATTGGACAAAACATGTATAACATCTATTAAATTTCTTCCTTCCATCTCTGACTTCTTCTTCTTCTTCAGTAACTATGAGTATGGTACTGTCAGGCATAACCTTCAGCAGCTCATTACAGTTCTCCCACATCGTACCATATTGATCAACACACTTACCATTAATCTTCTCCAAGGCCTTTTTATTATCTCTAGCTATTACATAGATGGAATCATGGCAATTCTATTTATTAACTACTTTCTACAGGAATGCTTGCAAGGGCCAAGTAGGATTCATCCTTATATCATCCCCATAATAATTGGCAATCCACCTTGAATTTATTTTATTTTGATGAAATGTGTGTGTACATGTGTGCTTAGGATTGTACACCTTAATCTGGTAAGTGCCAGTTCTCTGCATCTTTGAAGCATATTACCTTCACATAGAAACCTCTGGAACCATAATTTCTATATTGTCTAATTGGCCTCCTCTATAAGATTGCCAGCTTCTTCACAGCATCTCTAAATATCTTTGATGTTGCAAATAACATGCCTAACTGGAACTTTGGTTCTTTCATGTATGTCTTGTGATTAAAAATTGGGAATGATATCTCATCCTCATCAGCAGAGTTGCAGGCCATCCTTTCTCACTGGAAGCATAATGACTAGATTTTTCTGATGCATATTACTAGCATTTTCCACCCTATTTGTCTCATTTGTCTCATTTCCCTCAGTTTCTTATTTATTGTCAAATAATGGTTCATCTATCTTCTTTGTTGTTGTCGCATTACCCTTTGCATTTGCTTTTTTTCTTGCCTTTCTTTACTCCTTCATATTTTTCCTTGCTTTTTTTCTGCCTTTCAATCTTTATCATTTGTATTGTCCATATTAGATGAATGTGAATTAAAACTGTAGTCACTCAATTCATCAGCATCCCTTTCAGGGTTGTAGTCCTCATCATCTTCCCCACTCTTGTCATCTTCCATTTCTCCTTCATTTTCAACAGCTCCCTCATCTCTAAAATCCCATCAAGGTCTAACATATTGTAATATCCGGGAAAATTATGTGAATATTTGTGTGTTAAATGAAAAAATATTATGTGTTTTATAAGTTTAAAGTGATTATTTCCATATATTAGATGTTATAGCTGTTATTTGTGTTTCCATGCGGACCAGAAAATTTTTCAATTGATTAATATGTGTTAAAACTGCAATTATATGAATCGATCTGCAAACGGGACGCGTGTCTACTAGCGTCTTTAGTAAGGTACTCGTTTTATCTCGATGTATGTGCGTTTGATTGTAATTTTACGTGTTTTTGGAATTTTCTGTTAATTTAGGACTCGTCTATATGTTTCTAAAACTAATGGACCGGGACCCCATCGGGACGTCAAACCCCACAAAATCCGTGTCTTTATTTTTATAAAATTATTCGTATTTCAAATACCCAGTATTTCTGCATTTTCGAATTATTCGTAATTTTTGGAGAATTTTAATATAAATTTTGTATTTTACCGTTTTTAAAATTATTCCCCGTAATTATTATTTTGGGGCTTAATTATTATAATTTTGGGAATAAAACAACCTTAATTAATTTTAGGGGTATTCATTTTCCAAAAATATAAATAGTGTAATTATCTTGATTATTTCATTTATTTTATTAAAAACAAAGTTAGAAAATAAAGAATTTTGGGGGTGAAATTTCTCAAGAACAAAGAATCAATGATTTTGGGAGTTCTAGGAATCGGTTGTTGATGCTCTACATACCAAAACAATCCTCTCAACGAGCCCGTTCTTTTGGTATAATTTTTACAAATTGAAGTTGCTTGATTGTGAAAATCGATTTTTTGTTCATAATCTTGAATTTCGATTTTGAGATATGATGATTGTTTATTGTTTTTGAGATAATAACTAGCTTTAGAATGATTTATATAATTGATTTGCATATAGAATCATATAGTTTTAGTTCAAGAATGATTAATTCGAGTTCTTGTTTTTGTTAGTTTTTTTTATTCGATTTTCTGGATTTCTGAGAGGATGGTGATGGATTTTGATTATTGGATATGATTGTAGATGGTTAGGGCTTTAATTTGAGCTATTACTCGTTGAATTTGGTTGAAGAATCGAAGAAACCGAAATTTCTGATTAGTTCACCGGAAAATGTTTTGGTTTTGATCGGAAATTGTGTTTGAATAGATATTGGATGTTGATGTTAGTAAAACTGCGTTTCTGGGGAAATCTAGAATCGATTGGTAGCTAAAACCATTGATTTTGATAGCGTTTTGTGGCTAAACGGGGAGGTGAGCCTGTGGCCGGACTTCGGCCGGAAACCGGCGAAGTCGACCGGTTTCTGGGTTGCTCCACAGATTCCGGCGAGCTTCAACCGGATTTTCCGGTCGTCCCCTACCCCCAGCCACCCTTTGAACTCCAAAGTCCCAACCCCCAAAAACTTAAATCTGTTTCTGCCATTTATTTTTTTTTTAATTTCAAAATTCATTTCTAAGATTTTAAAAATGATTTATCTTATTTTCAAAAAAATCATTTAGTTATTATTTTTAATTCTAAAAATCATTTTTTAATTATTTTAAATTCCTAAAATTATTTTCTTTTATTATTTTCAAAAATCCAATTTGATTAAATTATTTATAATTTGTTTTAGTTAATTATTTATAAATTTAATTAACTGATTAATTTATTTATTCAATTAATTTTATTTATAAATAGTTAAATTAATGTAAGTTATTTATAATTAATTCAAATAATTCCTAAAAATTATTTTTTAACTTTTAAAATTATATTTTGGTATTTAAACATCAATTAATATTATTATTAATTGATTTAATTATATTTATTTCTTATTTTATTCAAAATAAATAAACCGTTCGTCCGTTTAATATGAAACGAACGCGTATAGACTCAGAAAAATATTAAGCTTCCAATAAAAATACTTTTGAGGCCTAATTTATTTTATAATGCAATGTCATTTTAATTGTATATTATTTTGTGTCTGTATTTAATCGTTAAATACTGTTATTGACTGATTTCAATTCTAGTCTTATTGAGACCTATCTGTTGATGATCTGATTTATGTGTTGCATTAAATATATGGTTACGTGTTATATGAGTACCATGACTACGTGCTATGTGAAATGCATGCTATCTGTTTACAATTTTAAATGCCATGCTTAGTTATAAAAGATCGGGTAGATATCAAGACGTATGGTTACGTCAATTGAGTTTGGTTCTGTCAATTAAGATAGTCCTTTTGATTATAGAATCGAGTAGCAAGGAGTGCGATCAAGTGTTAGACGGAGATAGTAGCCAGCAACTATAAGCAGAGTTATAGTAAGAGGTTATCAAGCATACCAGGCAAGTATACCTACCTTCACTTATTGTTCAAGTGATGTCTATTATGAATCCTGTTATGCAAGTATTTATATCTTTATTTATCATTCAAGTGATATTGACTCTAAATTCTATTCTTTCAATTTCTATACTATTCTAAGTTCAGAATAGTTAAACGTTTTATATTTCGCTACAAATTACTCTATTTTGTGGAATGTTGAATTGAGATCAACGGATAACTAATTATTCTAGTTATTTCACCATTTGTTGTTGAGTTAGCTCTGGACCATGAGAAATGGGGAGTTATATTGTTAAGGATGTCGTTTGTTTCGGCTCCTTTGATCAAAATATTTTATGGATTGGATGAATGCGTAAGTGACCGGGATGGACGGTCCAGCGGAGGGCTATTTCTAAGTGTTATATGAAATATTATGACACAATTTGTGCCACAGGAAGATATATTGCCTTTTTATTTATCGTGGTTTGGGACATGTTTCCATGAACCACGATCCAGTGCTATCACAAGGGCTGATCAGCATGTGATAGTACGTCCGTCGGAGTTAGATTCCAATCTAAAAATTATCGTTTATTGCTGATAGATTATGAAGCTTTTATTGATTGATCAAATATCACTGATTTTATCCTGTTGTTCAATTATTATCAAAATGTGGTTTATCATTTCAAGCATACACTTTATACTGCTTGCTGAGCATTTCTTTCGCTCATACTTGTTTATCATTCTAATCTTTCAGCTAAGCTAGAGCAGGCTTGAGTTCCAGGTTTGGTCAGGAGTCGAGTGCTTATAGATAGTTTGGTGTGTTTTCCAGGTAGTTAGTTTGGGACGCTTGAATAGCCTAGAGGTTTGTAATAAAATTTGAATAAGTTGTAAAACTAATTAGACTTATGGATTGTAATAACATTTGGTTTGTATTAGTGCCTATTCCATACTATAACCTGTGATCGATCCAGTTGCATGCAAGGGGTCATATATACTATTTTATTCCGCTGTGTTTATTATATTATGGTTTATCGATTAGTGACCCCCAAATCTAGAACCCGGGTTTGGAGGGCGTCATAGGTTGGTATTAGAGCTACAGGTTATGGTCACTGAAACAGGCTTAGGATTGTCATAGGTGAGTCATAGGAAGATCATATAAGATAGGCGCGTGTAGTTTTGCTCTTATAGGGTTAAATTTAGGTTATTGGGCTGGGTTATAGTTAAGTTGTTCAGGTTTCCTATTTTGCATTTGGTTTTAAGCCTGTGTGCCATTGCTTTGCTATTTTGTTGGTTTGAGAGAATGGCAAGAAGTGATAAAAGAGGTTGGAAGGTTGTGTTGTAAACTTATCCACCATTTATTGGTTTATTTGAGATTTTGAGCAAGAGTTTAAAAGATTTAGATAATTCTTCATTAATTTTCTTTGTGTTATTATTCTCGAGATAATAAGCAGGATTATGTGATAATCATGTCGCATGTGTTAATATGGTAGCAAGTTTATGATATTTTGAAAATAGTTAATGCTTGAGAATTTTGATATGCTAAAGGATTGCTACATATTTGACATAATGCTTGACAAATTATTATATATGTTGCTTGTTTCTTACCAGAATAATGGCACCAAAAAGGAGAAATAATTCAGGAGAGGATCATCCCGAGATTCGTACAGATCCAGCGATTGTCCAGATGTTGGGATTGATGCAGCAGTAAGTGTTGCATCTTACGCAGTAGCAACATCAGCAGCAACAAGCAGCAACACCACCTACAGTGACTTTTAAGCAGTTTTTAAGCTGTGAAACCACCTGAGTTCAAAGGAAGTGCTGATCATGTGGAGGCCAATGCATGGCTTAAAGAAATTGAGAAAGCTTTTGACTTAGTCGGAGCGGGAGCTGAACAGAAGACCAAGTTTGCAAGTTTTTTTCTGAAGGGCGAGGCGAACTATTAGTGGGAATTCACGCGAGAATTGGAAGGAGGTGAGTTTATAACTTGGTAGAGATTTACAGAGTTATTCCTGGAGAAGTATTTCCCGAGGTACACGAAGAACCAAACAGAGATCAAGTTCTTGAACCTGACCCAGGGTGATCGAACGGTCGCTGAATATGAGGCTAAGTTTACTTGGCGAGGTTCGTGCCAGACCAGGTCGATATAGATGAAAAGAAAGCAAGAAGGTTTGAACAGGGATTGAAGTTTTGGATTCAGAATAGAGTGGCCATGTTTGAGTTGACTTCATATATGGCAATGGAGAAGAAAGCGATGGTGATTGAAAACAGGAGTAACATGTCTCAGAAAGGAAAGGATGGGAAGAAAAGGAAAATAGAAACCTCAGAAGGAGGTCAGCAGCAGGGTAATTTCCAGGGCCGTTTCAATAAAAGGCCAGAATTTCAAGGTAATATGAATGTGGGATTCAGGAGACCACAATCAGGAAATGGAGGACAAGGCAACCATTTTCAGAATTCAAATCAGCAGAGGCCCAATCGTCCACCAGTATGAGATTGACAGTTTTATGGTAAGAAGCAATTTGGGAATTGTAATGCCAATGTGACGTGTTTCAAGTGTGGCAGGAAGGGACATTTTGCTAATGTGTGTCAGAATCTGACCCAAGGTCAGAATTTGGGAGCTATTTGTTATAAGTGCGGAAAGCCAGGGCATATCGCCAGAAATTGCCCAACACAAGGTACAACAAGTAACACACCAAGGCTTGCAGGTGCTCCGTCTCAGAATGTGCCAAGGATTGAAGGACCGCCAGCTCAACACAAAGCCAGAACATTCAACATGACTATGAAGGATGCTGTTCAGAGTTCTGACGTGGTTGCAGGTACGCTTCCAGTCAACTCCGTAGATGCTAAAGTTTTATTTGATTCTGGAGCTACAAGCTCATTTATTTCTCAAGATTTTGTCGATAAGTTACATTGTGAAGTTAAACTGTTAGACCAAATGTTAATGATAGAACTAGCTAATAAGAATCAAGTTCCCGTTGACCGAGTATGTCCGAGGTGTGATATTGAGATAGCGGGATATCATTTTTATCCAACTTAATACCTTTTAAGTTGGGAAAATTTGATGTTATATTAGGAATGGATTGGTTGTCAGAGAATAACGCTTAGATTGATTGTAAGAATAGGAAAGTGAAACTTCAGATTTTGGATAGTAAAAAGAAGGTGATATTTTGAGGGAGTAAGCATGAAAAGAAGTTCTTAATGATAGCTCAAGCGAAGAAGTTATTGCGTCAGAATTGTAACAACCCAAATCCGGGGTCAAGATTTAGTGTCACGAAACAATCTTTACATAAAATAAAAGAATATTCAATTAACCCCTTGAATCCGGATCGTTTACAGGTTATGGTATGAAACAAGAATCTATCCTTTTACAACTCACAATAACGAGAATACAAGTTTAAATACCTTTATACTAATTTATGTGTCTTATTTTCTCACATCTTCGTTCTTTCGCAGCAGAGATCTCTCTAACTTCTACTGTCTAACGAAAGCTATTCACTTTTATCTTTCTCTGCTTCTGAAAGAAATAAGAGTTTACAAAGCAAGAGTGAGCCAAAAATGTCCGGCAAATATATAATTTTGAGTTCCAAATATTAAAAACAAAGGAAAATTCCCGGACAAATTCTCTAAACAATTTTAAACATTTTTATTTATTCGAGGGAGTTGAGCGACTAAACATTTGTTGTTACCAGCCCTTAGGTATAAATCCAAAAATGACAAGTGATTCCCAGATTCATTTCCCGAATCAGGGTTTTGTCCGGTTTTTGGAATCATAGAACCTTTCAAGAGAGAATGCCGTTAATGGCGATCAACAACAAATTAGACTGGACACTAGTTCACATCTATATCCTGCTGATTAGTCAGGATACAGTGCAGATCTATACCTACCTGTATAGATCCAGTCGGGTCCCTAGGCACTACGTCCTATATCAAGGCACCGGTCATGTCCCGGTCCTTAGGATTAAGTAAAACTTAATCCCACACATCATTATCATCCAGCCCATGGAGTATTTTGATGTCAAATCATTTTGAATTCAAAACATCCCAATTCAGGGTTCGCAAATAACCCGAAAGAATGGGTATTTGCTCAAGAGAGCAATCGAATTATAGGAACAATAATGAAAAGAACATGCATAATCAGAGTAATTGCAGCGAAATATAAAACATTTAACTATTCTGAACTTAGAATAGTAACAAAGAAATAATTGCAGTATTTTTTAAAAAGGTTCAGGAATACTTGCCTCAATAAGCTTTAATCGCTATTACTAGTTGACTTTGATTCGACTTGAACGTTCGGCTTTACCGTCAACTACTATTCCATTTTGGATACGATCCCAACACTCAGGCCCTTTGATTGGAACTTCGTTGATCTCGACGTCCAATCATTAGATCATTCCTAGTCCGATGTCGATACTCGGGTTTTCCGTCTAGGACCTACAGGGTTAAAATACCCTAATTTAGATAATCGCCTCGCTCAACATCATGTCCCTATCACTTCTACCCATACGATTTCACAACCCAACTCATATCTGTATGTATTATTGAAATACACATAGCAATTATGGCTTGCACCTTCAAAACTCGGTTCAATATTTATTTTCGGAAAAATATGTATATTCGTCATTTTGAAAAATAGGGTAATCGATTATTCATAAAATATCTTGTCACGTCACGTAAGTAGGTTTCGTAAAATTTAATTATATATCCTCATCCGACGTCTCCGATAATTACAGGTTACATTCCCGTATTTTCGGAATTAATTTTTCCTGAAAATCGGGCAGCGTTTCCTTTGTTTATCGGCCTACCCGTCGAAACCAAATCGACGTCAATCACAACAACACTAATAATCCACAGCTTCAATTCACAATTCCCAACCACCAAGGTAGTTTCAATTATTTATTATTGTTGTTCACATTTTTATATTCTTATTCGTATTTTTACAATTTATTCATACTTTTTATTTTGAATTTAATTTTACAGACTAATTTTATTTATTTATAGTTTAGGATTCAGAATTAATCATCATTGTCCACCATCGACTCGTTAAAAGTCATTGTCAACGGCGGCAAAATTCGAAGGTGCCCGGTTATTTCGGGTTTCCGTTACGAATTCTACCGATTAAAATATAAACCTGCGAAATAAATTATTTATTATTTTCACAAAAATAATCAAAAATAATTTTGTAAAAAGAAATCAGTTAGGAGCAAGACAAGGCCTAATCGGCCGAGAACAATTTTAGCAGCCGGAGATAACCGAATAAGGAAGTAGGCAATCGACAGATATACCAACAACCACACCCAATCGCAACACAATACACACTCACACACACACACACACGCGCGCACACACACACAGAGGCATATGTCCCACGCGCCACCACCCTCGCCGGAAACCGGTGAGGAGCAGCGACAGGTACAACTGCAATAGCACGAACAGAAATATATACATATACGCCTACACATATGCATACACAACGGAGGAAACAAGAACTAAGTAACAGGATGCCGGAAAAGACAGAATCACTAAGCTCACTGAAGAGGAAGAAAAGAACGGTGGATGAGCACAGAAACAGTGAAATAAGAAGAAGAAGAAGAAGAAGAAGAAGAAGAAGAAGAAGAAGAAGAAGAAGAAGAAGAAGAAGAAGAATAAGAAGAAGAAGAAGAAGAAGAAGAAGAAGAAGAAGAACAAGAAGAAGAAGAAGAAGAAGAAGAAGAAGAAGACGAAGAAGAAGAAGAAGGAGGAGGAGGAGAAATGGGGTAGGGAATGGAAGAGAGAGGAACAATCAAGAGATTAAAGGAGAGAGTCGAGGGATTGAGTTTTGAGGGATTTGGAGGAGTAATAGGACTGAAAAGAAAGAGAAACGGGTTAAACTCGGTTACCCCTGCCCCTTTTTAATTTGCTATCTTTATCGGGACAAATTTTTTTATTTCGGACACCGCGAATTTAAGAATTTAACGAAAATTTAACGGATAAAATATTTCGAAAACTCACGGATATAGTTTTAAAAATCCCGAAGTACATCAAATTAGTAATATATAAAAATTTTCATAATTTTAACCCCTTTTTGAATTGCAACTCATGTCCGTATTTTAATAATTAAACGAATCAATGTGCAGGTAAATTTAATCAGAAAAATTTCCAAAATAAGTTTAAAATTCTTAGAATATTCAAGAGTAAATAAAATAAAATTTTCATGATTTTTGAAGCATTCTGGAATTAAATATTGATTTTATAATTAAATAGAATTAGAAAATCATTTCAAGATAATTAATAAATAAAATATTGATTTCTAAATTTTATAAACTCCTAAAAATAATAAATAAAATTATAAAGTTACAAAAATAATTTTAGAAACAATTTTAGCATTTATAATAATAAATATTCAATTAAATTACTTTAAAAATGAATTAAATTAATACAGCTCGATAATTAATTATAAAATTAATCTTTGTGTCCAACAAATCACAAACAATTTATGATACAACATCACATAGCCCACAGACCCATCACATATTTTATTTATTGAATAATTCAATAATTACACTTACATATCGGATCCGATGATAGGTTATTTAGCTGCTAAGTAACTAAAAAGACGATACGATTTTAATACCAGAATTGGATAATTATCAAAACAGAGCTTCCTATAAAACACTCTATACGAAAATAAGGTGATAATATCTCGCCTTTTGAAAATATGGAGTTTATCGATCTATAAAATGATTTGGGTATTGAAAATTTCACGCCGGGACTCATACAGGTCAAATCGTACCCCGGATCGAAAAAGTCAAAACATGACAAGTGTGCAGAATTATCAGATTAGGTTAGGAAGGAGTTTTCGGAAAAGTTTCAGGTTGTAAAATCGCAAAAATGATTGAAGTGGGACAATTTCTAGTTCTAAAAAGTAATTTTATAATTATGTGAAATAATCATTATTAATTCTATAAATCCTTATAAAATCATATGATAATCCAAAAATTACCAGAAAAATACCAAAACACTCTATATTTTATTCTGGATAATTAAAGATTAAAATATCTAAATTTTTATCAGAAATAAACATAAAATATTAATATCAATTATCAAATAATTCACCAAAATTCACATAAAATCACATAATAATTATTTATTGATAAAATAATTACATAATATTTCTCAGACGTTACATCCCTCCCCCCTAAAAGGATTCTGTCCTCAGAATCATGCTAAGGAACAGACCATGATGTTTTCCAAGTATCTCTCTTATAATTTCTCAGTTCTCATCACCTAAATCACAACTCAACGGCCTCTTACCGTCATCAAATCTATCAGTTACTCATGCAATCTAACTTAAACCTTCATTTTATACATATGGAGCTAAATTACTATTTTTAGTCATATACATTTGAAAATCTTATAAACTCGTTTTTCCCGTTACAACAAGGCCAACTCATTCGCAATCGCTCTATCTAATTTCTTACTGTCTGAAAGGACTAACTTAGTTTGTACTAATATTATTTTGGTTCTAATTCTAATAATTTGTGCTCATGAATCTTCCAGTTTCACTGATTATTCTACTTTACTCTTCATGTCTCCTTTTGTTCGTTTAGTCTGACCTATGATCATTCTCCAATTGTATTCGAGAATTTTGAATCGATCTCTTGTACTTTTCATTTATCTGTGCCCGATATACTAAGCTCATGATATCTTATGCTTCAAAATGTTCTGAATCTATTCAAAAACTAAAAACTAAAGGAAAATCTTGGCAATTGCATTTAACTCACCACTTTGTAGTATATCTCAATTTCTTTTCAATCACTATCAAGTGTATTCATCAAGCGAGAATCTTTTACTATCTGAAAGGAAATATATTAATTTGGAACGGAATGAACCAGAACTTTATTCAAAACCCGGTCTCTTGGTACTGATACTCATTTTGTTTTCATATCAAATTAGATATCAATACGAACTTTGATGCTCACAACGTCCCATACTGAAGTCAACATCAATCATCTGTATTAATACCACCTTTGATATCCAACAACAAAGTAAGTATCAGCATAACCCAGAAGACGGATCAAAACCTATTCTTCAATTTCTATATTTTCCTATTCCTATATCCACTCTCCAGCAATCTTAGTGACATTCGCTTTTTGTTTTCTACTCAAGACATCTGTCTTTAAATGGATCTTGCTTTGTTGGTAAT
Source organism: Apium graveolens (assembly GCF_009905375.1). NCBI lineage: Eukaryota > Viridiplantae > Streptophyta > Magnoliopsida > Apiales > Apiaceae > Apium > Apium graveolens. The sequence continues at coordinate 157,166,673 of NC_133651.1, read as the reverse complement.
TAACCATACTTCCGTAGCTCATAATCAATTATGACCAGAGTTCATACCCTGGAAGCTTAGAGCGCAGTTGCAACTTTTCAACCCTCCACAAACATATTTTCAGACATTTAACTTGGTCTTCCTTAGTCCTTGAATGGGCGAGGATGTTATCAATAAATACAATTACACTATCCAAATATTCCTGATGCACTATGTTCATTTAATCTCCAAACTTACCACTTCTGATAATCAATGCGTAACTTCCTACCTCCATTCTCATTTTTCCATGATCACTTTTGTGCATAGCGCGAAACACTCTCTTTTTTTATCTCATTATTCCTTCATTCTATATTTCTGAAGTTTCCTTAACTTATTAATTCATCCCTACTGGGTCATACGATACAAGTCTTTTGACACCAGCTCGACTCTGTGCAATAACCGATGAGAAATTCTTACCTCATTCCCCGAGGTAACCTTAGTAAATCATTCGTTAGAATCTTCGGGACTTCACTTTAATTATGGAGAATTCAGATATAAGATTCATTGTAACGTTCTTTTCTAACAGTTCGCCATCAATGCCTTTGTTTAATTTTCCCTGTTTACACGCATTCTTGGAATGAATTCCTATCTCCAATTATCGGCGTTTCACTTCATTCCCCTATCAGTTTTGGCACAACTGACGTTCACAGCTGGCTTATATCCTGGATCAGTTTATAAATTTCCTTATCATCCTTTTGATTCCATTTCTTTTCTTATTTAGTTCTTCATTCTAATTATTCATTAACTCTTTTAACATAAGGAATGTCTTTTTCTTGATAATATTAATATGTTCATTATTAGATGAGTTATTTTTGGAGTTAACACTGGAATGAAGGCTTTTATTTATAATATTTAAATTCTTAATACCAGAATTATTAAAATTTATCGATAGCTATTTTCTTAGCCTTGCTTAACTCATCACGAATCGCGTATTTGACTTTCCCCCATTGATCAATATCTTTTTTTCCTGAGTTCACATGCGGACTTCATCAGTCTCCGTCTTATATTAGATGCCTGGATTTGTGAGCTTTCCGTTACTTTACAACAACTTCCATTCAATCGCCATCCGAAATGAATATACCTTCAAGTCCTTCATGGAACGTCATTACAGATGATAACATCTCTTTGTTTTGTCTTACACCTTCAGTTCTTGGAAATGCTCTTCTTGTTTATCGTAAAGGTCTATTCATCTAGATAAAACCTCGCACATGTCTGCAGTAACATCCCACTAATTCTACTAAACTTTCAATTTATGCTAATTCCATTACTTCCTCCAAATTGCTAATTGCTTTGATTTCGGGTCTGAAAATCATGTTATAGCTTGACTCAATCTAATTGGAATCGATCTCTATTTAACTAACCATTAGTTGGTAAAGTTGATCAATTAACTCTTTTAACATATCACTTAAACCAAGTGCTGATTAGCTAACTAGAATCAAAGACCAATTATATAAAGTCGATTTGGCCATAACAACTTTTCCCAAGAACCGAGATCGCAATCATTTGGACTATCAATGAGAATGAAAATATACTTCTTTATCCTTAAAAGTAGGGTAATTTTTGAAAATTCGGGCAGCACTTCCCCTATACCATCGACTACCCGTCGGACTCATGCCAACACCATCAATCAACCAAATCGTCCACACGTGAAGCATCCCTTCGTCGCGGGAATATATTGTCGTGAAGATTCAAGATGGAAGAAATCTTAAATATAATCGAACTTCGAACGTGTTCTTCAAGAAATTGTGAGGTCCTCTAACTTGCGTAAATAAGTTATGGTGAATTCGATGCTCATACCCGGATGAGTGGCGAAAATTCGATACGGGAACACAAGTGGAGATAAAGTACTAGTGATTCGATTGCGAGACATTTTAAGAAATAACGAACTGATGATGGAGTTTACACCCGATTGTGATGATGATAATTAAGACCCTGCGTGGTTATTAAAAGATAAATAGATTAATTAATGAAATTGAATGTGTGTCATCAAAAATAGATGATTGATGTGATTAGTTGAAGGATGCGGCATAATTCTTAAAGGTAAATATACATAATTAGTAATGACAAGAAATAAGTAATGATAAGAAATAAGTTAAAAATACTCGCGAAATGAAATCTTTAAGAAAAAATGAGATAAATTTTAAGTTCACTAGTAATATTTTGTAATATTGTGAAAGAACTGAGGAAAGCATGGCTATATTAATCAGTGTTGGTTTAAGACCTCAGTCCAATTCAAAAGATAGATGCTACGCCAGTTAATATAGTATATATGCTGATCAAAATGATATAGTTTGATTTATGGTGAATGGATGAATTTGGTTGATGGAAGTGGGTGGATATAATAGTAATTGCATGTCTGAATCATTATTCAGAATTTCCTTGATCTTTGATTGTCGTCCCGATACTTGTTTGCTCTGTCTGACGCACACAACTTTACTTCCTTATTTTGTAATGAATCTAATTATTACGGTTCACTAACGATTAATTTCTCGTCGAAATCTTCCAATTCGAAGTGCAACGCGTTAACGTAATCTACCATACTGATGGGACATAACAAGAACAACTGTCTGACTTGATATCTTCACCATGTCCACATTGTCGGTGTATCCATTCTTTCTTGCTCGCAGGTGTCCACCATTTATCGGTTTGCAATCATATCCTCCTTCGACACGTAATTCTACCTGTCACACGGGACTATTCCATTTATTTTGTATTCGTCAAAAAACAGACTTTATGCAAGAGAAGAGTTTGTGAATAGGATTTTGAATCAAAAGAACCGGATAAGGAATAACAATGCAACAAATAGTTGAAAGAATCTGTAAGTCAATCACATCTTCTCCATTAGATCACTTTCTGTTTATGCGCTAGAGGCATATGTCCCACGCGCCACCACCCTCGCCGGAAACCGGTGAGGGGCAGCGACAGGTACAACTGCAGTAGCACGAACATAAATATATACATATACGCCTATACATATGCATACACAACGTAGCAAACAAGAACTAAGTAACAGGATGCCGAAAAAGACAGAATCGCGAAGCTCACCGAAGAGGAAGAAAAGAACGGCGTATGACCACAGAAACAGTGAAATCAGAAGAAGAAGAAGAAGAAGAAGAAGAAGAAGAAGAAGAAGAAGAAGAAGAAGAAGAAGAAGAAGAAGAAGAAGAAGAAGAAGAAGAAGAAGAAGAAGAAGAAGAAGAAGAAGAAGAAGAAGAAGAAGAAGAAGAAGAAGAAGAAGAAGAAGAAGAAGAAGAAGAAGAAGAAGAAGGAGGAGGAAGAGAAATGGGGTGGGGAAGGGAAGAGAGAGGAACAATCGAGAGATTACAGGAGAGAGTCGAGGGATTGAGTTTTGAGGGATTTTGAGGAGGAATAGGACTGAAAAGAAAGAGAAACGGGTTAAACCCGATTACCCCTGCCCCTTTTTAATTTTCTATCTGTATCGGGACAATTTTTTTTATTTCGGACACCACGAATTTAAGAATTTAACGAAAATTTAACGGATAAAATAATTCGAAAACTCACGGATATAGTTTTAAAAATCCCGAATTACTTCAAATTAGTAATATATAAATTTGTTCATAATTTTTAACCCCTTTTTGAATTGATAATCGTGTCCGAATTTTAATAATTAAACGAATCAACATGCAGGTAAATTTAATCAGAAAAATTCCCAAAATAAGTTTAAAATCTTAGAATATTCAAGAGTTAATAAAATAAAATTTTCATGATTTTTCAAGCATTCTGGAATTAAATATTGATTTTACAATTAAATAGAATCAGAAAATCATTTAAAGATAATTAATAAATAAAATATTGATTTCTAAATTTTCTAAACTCCTAAAAATAATAAATAAAATTATAAGGCAACACAAATAATTTTAGAAACAATTTTAGCATTTATAAGAAAAAATATTCAATAAAATTAATTTAAAAATGAATTAAATTCATACAGCTCGGTAATTAATTATAAAATTAGTCTTCACGTCCAACAAATCACAAACAATTTATGATACAGCAGCACATAGCGGACAGATCCATCACATATTTTATTTATTGAATAATTAAATAATTACACTTACATATCGGATCCGACGATAGGTTACTTAGCCGCTAAGTAACTAAAAAGACGATACGATTTTAATACCAGAATTGGATAATTATCAAAACAGAGCTTCCTATAAAACACTTTATATGAAAATAAGGTGATAATATCTCGCCTTTTGAAAATATGGAGTTTATCGATCTATAAAATGAAGTCCGTATCGAAAATTTCACGCCGGGACTCGTACAGGTCAAACTGTACCCCGGATCGAAAAAGTCAAAACATGACAAGTGTGCAGAATTATCAGATTACGTTAGGAAGGAGTTTTCAGAAAAGTTTCGGGTTGTAAAAACGCAAAAACGATTAAAGTGGGACGATTTCTGGTTCAAAAAAGTATTTTTTATAATTACGTGAAATAATCATTATTAATTCTATATATCCTTATAAAATCATAAGATAATCCAAAAATTACTAGAAAAATACCAAAACACTCTATATTTTATTCTGGATAATTAAAGATTAAAATATCTAAATTTTTATCTGAATTAAACATCAAATATTAATATCAATTATCAAATAATTCACTAAAATTCATATAAAATCACATAATAATTATTTATTGATAAAATAATTACATAATATTTCTCAGACGTTACAAGAATTGTGAGGCGTATTTGGCCCATGTGGTAGACACTAGTAAAGAAGTTCCTGTGCTCGAAGCAATTCCAGTTATCAATGAATTTCCAGATGTCTTTCCAGTTGACCTTCCTGGGTTACCTCCAAATAGAGAGATTGAGTTTGCGATTGATTTGCGATTGATCTAGCACCCGGAACAGAACCAGTCCCTAAAGCTCCATATCGAATGGCACTAGTGGAGATGAAAGAATTGGTAACTCACCTACAAGATCTTTTGGAAAAAGGAGTTATAAGGCTTAGCATATCTCCGTGGGCGCACCAGTTTTGTTCGTTAAAAAGAAGGATGGGATTATGCGACTGCGTATTGATTATCGAGAATTGAATAAGCTGGCCATTAAGAATAAGTACCCGTTGCCAAGGATCGATGATTTGTTTGACCAATTGAGATGTGTTGTATGGTTTTCCAAGATTGATTTAAGATCCGGATATCATCAACTGAAGATCAAGCCAGAAGACATTCCGAAGACCGCATTCGAAAACCAGATATAGGCATTATGAATTTCTAGTGATGGCATTTGGATTACCCAACGCACCAGCATCTTTCATGGATCTAATGAATCGGGTATTCAAGAAGTATTTAAATAAATTCGTGATCGTGGTCATATATGACATTCTGATATATTCCAAGACAGAAAAAGAGCATGCAGAGCATTTGAGGATAGTTCTGAGGATACCGCGATAAGAGAAATTGTACGTAAAGTTTTCCAAATATGAATTTTGGTTAAAAGAAGTACGATTTCTTGGGCATGTGATTAGCAATAAAGGAGTAGAAGTGGATTCGGTAAATATTGAAGCCATAATCAACTGGGAGAGACCAGAAACACCAACAGAAGTAAGAAGTTTCGTGGGATTAGCAGGTTACTACAGAAGATTCGTGCAAGATTTTGCGAAAATAGCTACGCCGTTGACGAAGCTCACCAGAAAGAACCAGAAATTTGAATGGGATGAGAAGTATGAAGAAATTTTTTAGGAATTAAAGAACAGATTAGTATCTTCTTCAGTGCTAGTCTTACCAGATGATCAAGGAAATTTTGTGATCTACAGTGACGCATCGTATAAAGAATTGGGATGTGTTTTAATGCAGCATGACAAAGTGATAGCCTACGCTTCAAGACAACTGAAATCACATGAAGAAAAGTATCCAACTCACGATCTTGAATTGGTAGCTATAGTGTTTGCATTGAAGATATAAAGGTATTATCTGTATGGAGAATGGTGTGAGATCTACATGGACCAGAAGAGTTTAAAGTATATTTTCACCCAGAAGGAATTAAACATGAGACAGAGAAGATGGCTCAAATTGATCAAGGACTACGAATGTACTATCAGCTATCATCCAGGAAAAGCGAATATGGTGGCCGATGCTCTGAGCCGGAAGGAAAGGTTAAATATGATCACTTCATCTGAGGAATTGATCAAGGAATTTGAAAAGCTTGAAATAGAGGTCAGTATCCCAAGTATGTCTGCAGATGTGTTGTGTGCAATGTTTTTCAACCTGAACTACTAGAAAAGATCAAAAGATGTCAAGAAGAGGTAATGAGTCATGAATGAGACAGATTGACAGGAGAAGAGATAGGGTGTCAAAAGGATGATAAAAGGATATTAAGATTTTCTTCCAGAATATGGGTACCCAACGTAGCCGAGTTGAAAGATGAAATTCTTCGAGACGCTCATAACTCCAGATATTCAATTCATCCCAGAAGTACGAAGATGTACCGAGACTTAAGAGAAAACTTTTGGTGGCCAAGTATGAAGAAGGAAATTGCGGAATGGGTAAGTAAGTGTTACACTTGCCAGCGAGTCAAAGCAGAACATCAAAGGCCCAGTGGACTGTTACAACCATTGGACATTCCAGAATGGAAGTGGGAACATATTGTGATGGATTTTATAGTTGGATTACCGAGGACCAAGGCAAATCATGACGCTATTTGGGTAATTATTGACAGATTAACGAAGTCATTGCATTTTCTTCCTATCAACGAGAGATTCTCATTGGATAAATTGGTTCAGTTATATTTGAAGGAAATTATGGTTCGACATAAAGTTCCAGTATCCATAGTTTCAGACAGAGATCCTCGATTTAATTCAAGATTTTGGAAAAGTTTTCAAGATTATCTCGGAATGAATCTAAATATGAGTATCGCATATCACCAACAGACAGATGGTCAAAGTGAAAGGATAATTCAGACTATAGAATACATGCTAAGGGTATGTGCTCTAGATTTTGAAGGAAGTTGGGACAAACATTTTCCATTGGTTGAATTCTCCTACAACAACAGTTATCATGCCAACATTGGAATGCCGCTTTACGAGGCCTTGTACGAGAGAAGATGCAGATCTCTAATCCATTGGCAAGATGTTGGTGAGAGAAAGATTTGGGTCCAGAATTGATCCAGCAAATAAAGGAAATGATAGAACTCATTCGGAAATGATTAGTGGCAGCTCAAGATCGTCAACGCAAATATGGAATTTGAAGTTGGTGAAGCAGTGCTATTAAAGATCTCGCCTTGGAAAGGCTTATCAAGATTTGGAAAGAAAGGAAAGCTGAGTCCGCATTATGGTGGCCCTTTGAGATTTTGAGGCGTGTGGGAAAAGTCACTTACGAGTTAGCTTTACCACCACACATGCAGCATATCCACAACGTGTTTCACGTGTCAATGTTGAAGCATTATTTTCCTGATTCAAATCATGTGATAGAATGTGAGCCAATCGAGATCCAACCAGATTTGTCTTCTATAGAGCGGCCAGTGCAGATTTTAGATAGGAAATAAATAGTGCTTAGGAATAAGTCTGTGTCTTTAGTGTGAGTCTTGTGGAGGAATCCCGAGGTTGAGGAGTCGACCTGGGAGTTGGAAAGCGAAATATGATCCAAGTATCCTCACTTGTTTTCCTAGGCTGATTCTGAGGACATAATCCTGTTATGGGGGAAGGATGTAATATCTGGGAAAATTATGTGAATACTTTTGTGTTAAATGAATAAATATTATGTGTTTTATAAGTTTTAAGTGATCATTGCCATGATATTAGATGTTATAGCTATTATTTGTGTTTCCGTGCGGACCAGAAATTTTTTCGATTGATTAATATGTGTTAAAACTACAATTATATGAATCGATCTGCAAACGGGACGCGTGTTTACTAGCATCTTTAGTAAGGTACTCGTTTTATCTCGATGTATGTGCGTTTGACTGTAATTTTACCTGTTTTTAGAATTTTCTATTAATTAAGGAGTCGTTTATATGTTTCAAAAACCAACAGACCGGGACCCCACCGGGACGTCAAACCCCACAAAATCCGTGTCTTTATTTTTATAAAATTATTCATATTTTAAATACCCAGTATTTCTGTATTTTCAAATTATTCGCAATTTTTGGGGAATTTGGATATAAATTTTGTATTTTATCGGTTTTAAAATTATTCCCCGTAATTATTATTTTGGGGCTTAATTATTGTAATTTTGGGAATAAAACACCCTTAATTGATTTTAGGGGTATTCATTTTCCAAAAATATAAATAGTGTAATTATCTTGATTATTTCATTTATTTTATTAAAAACAGAGTTAGAAAATAAAGAATTTTGGGGGTGAAATTTCTTCAAGAACAAAGAATCAATGATTTTGGGAGTTCTAGGAATCGGTTATTGATGCTCTACATACCAAAACAATTCTCTCAACGAGCCCGTTCTATTGGTACCATTTTTACAAATTGAGGTTGCTTGATTGTGAAAATCAATTTTTTGATCATATTCTTGAATTTTGATTTTGAGATATGATGATTGTTGATTGTTTTTGAGATAATAACTAGCTTTAGAATGATTTATAGAATTGATTTGCATATAGAATGTTTGGTCACACAACACTGTAGAAGGGGGTTGAATACAGTGTTTATACAATCAAATCGATTTTAACACAAGTATGTAACAAAGATCAAGTATATTCAAATAAAATCTGTTACAATAGAATTGTTGTTCTCTCTCAGTGATGAACAGATATCACTAAGAGCTGCTAGGTTACAATGTATAATTTTCTCGATAATGATAACACGTATAGTGTAAACCCTAAGTCTGTGTTTATATAGTACACAGTTACAAGATATATTCTAATTGATATGGAATATAATTGTCTCCTAAAATATATCAATCAGATATCTTCTACAAGTCTTCTAGTCTTCTAACTCTTTCCATGCATATTTTCTATTATTTTAGTCTAGCTTTTCTTCTTTAATCCTCAGGACTTGAGATAGTGTAGTCTTGACTTGCTTCATATCTTCATCTTGACTTCCAATCTGGTAGATTGCAGTCCTTAAAGCAGAGATATGGTTTCTTTCTAAACCATCACCCAGTCTTATTACCCTTGGATGAGAAGAATCTTCATTGTAGTATAGACATTTCTCTTTCAAAATCACTTCAAGTTTAGCAGAATCCTTCTTCATTGGAATTTCACTTCCATCATCTTCAACTATGTTTGGAATGAATTTTGTAACCCTTGAACCAGAAATTCTAGCTTTATCTCTTATGGTCTTCATTATGAAAGTTGACCATCTCCTGGTAATATCAGACTTTATCTCTAGAAGGTAATGAAAGAATTAAAGTTCTTTTAGTGATTTGTTTAGCACATCTGATTCTGACATTTGATATGTCCTTCCATCTTCAAGAAATAGAATCAGATTTTATTTGACATTATGCTTGTCATGAGCATCCAGTACCACTTGAACAGAGATAACCTTATCAAGGTGTTTCTGTGTAACATCTTCAAGAGGTTTGTCAGTTAGCAAAAATGAATCTCTAGTAGCAACTTCTACTCCTGTCTTGATCTTAGCTTCATCAGAACCTAGCCCTGCTCTGTCTCTTGGTTCTCTAGCATTCAACCCAATAGTCATGAAATCATACAACAATTGGCTTTTCTTTGGATCTGATGGTTTGACATTTTTCCATAGGAGTTTCTTTTTGTCAGCTACTTTCATCTTGTCTAAATCAACTTGAGCTATGTCAGAGGTTGATGTCTTGATGACTTTATCAGAACTTGCTATTTCCGTTGTAGCTTACAGTTCTTCACTCTGAACAACTTGAGCACTGTCAGAGGTTATCTTGGATTCTTTAGTAATATTCCTTCTTTTCAGAGTTTGAACAGATTCATCTTCAGCAAGAGTATCATCATGAACTTGAACCTTTTTGCACACTGGTTTCATCAGGATTTGAGGAATTTTCATCTCCAGTGGTTGATTGGTTCATCAACTTTTCCCTTTCCTTTATCTTTGGGATCAATCTCAGTTTGTGATCTAGTCTTGGGCTTTGATGCCTGATTATTTGACTTCTCCTTGATCACAATGCATTTTTCCTTAGGCCTTGGAGGTTTCTTTGCAACAGAAGCTTTTGCTTTTAGATTTATCTGTTCAGCTTTAAATCTAGCTTCTTCCTCGTTGAGATTTTCTAAATCCATTCCAGGATTATGTTTCAGAAATAATCTTCTAGAAATCTCTTCATCAAGTGTCTAAATCTTGGGATCCTTGTAGTAGACTGTAGTCTGCTTTCCCTTAAGCTTCAGAGTTCTCAGAAACTTCTGAGAGTCTTGACTTCCACCTTGAATTAGAACAACAGGCTTTGTCATCAGACTTTGCTTATCAGAACTTGATATCAAATTTTGATTATCAGCACTTGCTATCAGATTTTGAGTTTGAGCAGCTTCAGAACTTGTCTTCTTTTGAGTAGAAGATTTTCTTGCATCAGTATTTAGTTTCCTTGAAGAAAACTTGCTGCTCTACCTTTGACCTTGACCTCTACTCTTATCAGAGTTTCCCTGGTCATCACCTTTGTCATCCTTCTTCTTCACTATCTGAGTGATTGAGCATTTGGACTTACTTACCTTCTCCCCCTTTTTGGCATCATCAGGTAGTAGGAGAGAGAGAAGAAGTTCAACTGAAGATTGGATTTCATCCAATTGAGCTTTTTGAGAGGCTTGGTTCTGTAGGACCTCAGAAATTTGGGCCTGTTGCTGTTCTTGAATCTTCTTAATGGCTTCAACTTTATCAGAAATAGGTCTGATAAACCTCTTTTTATCAAGCTTGGTCTCCATATCCAGCTTTTTAGCCTTTTCAAGAAGTTTGTCAACTTTTCATGAGTTGTAGAGTGTTGCCCTTGAAGAGTCTTGACACTTAGAGCTGTGACTTTGAGTTGAGTCTTAAAATTAGAACTTGTCATCAGCTCATCAGCCTTAGCAATGTGCTCTGTCAGAACTTTAGAGCTTGGAATGAAATCAGTTTCATTCCACTTCTTGGTCCACTCCACACCTCTATGAGTATCTTCCCAAGGAATAGGTGCATCCTATTTATCAAATTTTTAGATCACTGCCTCCTTTCCAAGAATAGGAGCTGGAGTATGTACTAAAACACTGTCTTCAGAACTGGAAGAAGACTCATTATCCTCTGACAGTACAAGAGTATGTGAGGCAACTGGAGATTCTGGAACAACTTCATCTAAATTCTGAGCAACATAATTTATCTCCAGAATAGGTGTTGATGGAATCTCAGCCTACAAAATTAGAGAATTGACTGGAGACAGCTGAGCTGCTGTGGTTGGAGCTTCCAGAAATAAAACAGTAGGAATAATCAGCCTTTGAAGGTCAATTTCAGGACTTAATCCTGAATCTTCAACTGTTGTTTCTCTGACTTGAGAGACAGTAGGAGTGATCACTATATCATTAGCAGTGTCTTTGGCTTGAGCTGGAGGTGGCAAAGATTCAATCACAATTGGCTTTGAGATCAGAGATTCCTGATCCCCTTCCTCAGCTTCAGTAGTATCCTCAGATGGAGGCTTAGCCATGTGCCTTCCTGCTCTCTGTTTCTTAGATCTCCTAGATGGTGTAGGATTTGCCTTAGCAGCATCAGAACTACAGTTCTCTTTCTCTTCAAAGTATCAGAACCTTCAGCTTCAGTATTTATCTAAGAATTTTCCTTTTCAGCTGCTATTTCTTTCTGAAAATTGACATGTTTAGCTTCAACAGTCATAGGTTCTGATGCATGAACCTGTGCTTTTTCATCATCTGATTCATCCCTTAGAATCATCTTCCTTCTCTTTGGTGGAGGTTGAGGAACAGACTTTGCCCTCTTAGGCCTGGAACATGAAGGTCTGATGGTAGGTGATGATAGTTGTTGTGAGGATTGAGTTGGTTGGAAGTATGTTCTGATGGTAGGTTGAGTTGGTTGAGGTTGAGAGGTGGTTGGTTTTGTAGTGGTTGGAGGTGCTGATGGAGGTTGGGTTGGTTGGAAATCAGGATATGTAGCAGTGTATGTGGCTGGGTCAGAGTTTACGAAAAACTGTTTGACTGATTGTGGAATTTGGAGGGGTGTTAGAACAGTTTTCTTATTACCAGTAGATAATAAGTTAGTAAATGCTCTCTTAGCAAGTTTAAATGGTGAAATCAACTCACTTGCTAGTTGGGGTGCATCAGAGTTACAAAAGCTGTAAATGAGTTGATAGAATCTAGCAAAATATACAGTATTTCTATCTTATGTCATCCTATCCCCTATGAATCCTAGTACAGCAGTAGCATAGTCAAAATGAGATTGAGTAATCAAAGCATACCCAATTTTCTGACTTAGGATAGGAATTGTATCAAAGTTTGAACATTTGTTTGCAAAAGTTCTGGTGATGCAGTCAAAGAAGAAAATCCACTCCCTCCTGATGTGGGGTCTCTTTAGTTGTCCAAGCTTTTCCAAAGTCTTTTCATAGCCCAGATCGGCCATTAGCTGTTGAAGAGCTGGCTCTTCAACTGTGGAAAAAGTACAGTTTTCTGGTAGATGTAGAGCTTGGCGAACTGTAGACACAGTCACCACATGTTCATCCTCCCCTATTGTGAAGATAATACTAGGGGACCCATTTGCTCCACAATCATCATACACACCACTCCTCCAAAACTCCAGCAGTTGAGTTCCTAAGAGTATGTCTGGTTGGGTCAAAGCATAACCTATTTCACTTCGAGACAAAAAGTTTTGGATGAAGTGAAGTTCAGATGAAGCTTCATCCTTGCTAAGAATAGCTGAGTAATTGTTAGGGAACAAACTTAGCTCCATTGAAAATGATGTCTTTGGGTGCCATTTCTGTGAAAAATAATTGAGAAAATAGAGTGTACACAAGGTGTTTGATAAAAGGCCTGTAAGAAAATATCTTCAGAGAATATTAGTGAGAGAGAGAATAAGAGAGATTAGAGAAAGAAAAGTAGGTAAAAGGTTATAAAATCTTTTAACTCCCATATATACTCTCTTTTTGACAACTGTTATGATTGAAGCATAACAGACTTTAGACACCTGGCAGCATATCATTAGTCAAAACATTATTAGTGGGCACGGGTAATAAGATGTAATAAATGAGCACATGCAGTATTTCAAGGAAAACACGCTTCCCACTTACTAAATGATTATGACTGTTTTTATCTCACCTAATTATATTCTAATAAAATATGACCGTTACAGTATTTACCATAAATAAGTCAAGTAAATAAATAATGCCACGTAAGCATCAGAGTTTGCATCAGGATTTAATATCAGAACTTGACTATTATCAGAATTTAACGGTCATCGGAACATGGCTTCTGTACTCAAAAAGTGAATGTTTGTATCTGTGATTCTTCATACAAATACTGAATTGTTTCTTCAGTGTTTAATCATCAAAACTTCCATCAGAACTTGTCCTCAGAATTTATGCATATGACATTTAACTGTTTGTCTAAAATAACTTAATCATCACAATAATTTTCATCATTTATATGGAGTGATTGTGTGTGCATTAGCAAAATATCAGATAAAGATTAAAGTCTGATAAACCTCAGTACATCTTAGAAATAAGGTATAACTAAGAAAAGTGCTTAAAATCTGTCATTAATAATGAAGTCTACTATAGAATAAATTTATACAAGAATCCACCTCAACTGTTTGTGCTCATTTTATGCATCTTTTGTAATTCTTTTTTACAGTGGCTTCTCAGTGTAAGTAAGTCACAATTGCTATCAGAATTTATGCTATTACCAGAGTATTTCTCCAGTAATCAGAGAATGTGAAAACTTACCAAGAAAAATTTATTTGCTTTTCTAATGCATATAACTTAATACCAGCAATGCACTTGGGTCTTCCCTTCCACATATTTACTCTAGATCTCAAAGGAGTACCTGACTTCAATTTTCTTTTCTTTTTTCAGATAAGTGAGGCTTATCAAGCATGTGGTTCATCCTTAAGATTTACTGACATCAGAATTTGACAGATAAGAAGCAAGAATCTAGTTTGTGACTTAGTAATAAGATACACAAAGTAAATTTGACTAAGCTCAACATCAGAATTTGCTTGTGTTAATGAATTTCCACATAAACAACTAATTCAAATATGGGATTTCTACTATGTTAGAGACTACTAGGTCAGCATCTAGCATAGTTATCCTCATTGTATTGAATAGTCACAGAACATTTAAAATACTATCAGAGTATATAGAATCACATCAGATAACAATCAGTATTTAATGTATTTCAATTTAAGCACAGATTACATGAAGATAAGATAATCTGTAAACACGGATCATAAAGTCTGATGCATCAGAACAAAAACTAAGCATATTTAGAGAAAGAACCTGAAACCATTCCAAGTTCATTTACCAGTCTTGTAAAAGTAGCTTCACATAGTGGTTTTGTGAAGATATCTGCTAGTTGTTGATCTGTTGGAACAAAATGCAATTCCACTGTACCTTCTATCACATGTTCCCTTATGAAATGGTACCTAATGCTGATGTGCTTTGTCATTGAGTGTTGAACTGGATTTCCTGTTATAGCAATAACACTTTGATTATCACAGTAAATAGGTATTTTAGAAAATTCTAACCCATAGTCCACTAAGTTATTCTTCATCCAAAGAAACTGTGCACAACAGCTTCCTGTAGCAATATATTCTGCTTCTGCAGTTGATGTGGAAATTGATTTTTGTTTCTTGCTAAACCAAGAAACCAATCTGCCTCCAAGAAATTGGCAGCTTCCACTAGTGTTTTTCCTATCTATTTTGCATCCCGCAAAATCTGCATCTGAGTAACCTATTAGCTTAAAATTTGTTCTCTAGGATACCACAATCCTAGATCAGCTGTACCCTTGAGGTACTTGAAAATTCTTTTCACAACTATTAGATGAGGTTCTCTTGGATCAGCCTGAAATCTTGCACAAAGATAGGTAGCATACATGATATCAGGTCTACTTGCAGTTAAATAGAGTAAAGAGCCAATCATACCTCTGTAATTAGTAATTTCTGCTGATGAACCAGTATCTTTATCTAACTTGGTTACAGTGGCCATGGGAGTGGATGCAGTTGAACTATCATGCATTCCAAATATCTTGAGTAAATTTCTGGTGTACTTGGATTGATTTATGAAAGTACCTTCTTCATTTTGCTTGACTTGAAATCCTAGAAAATAACTAAGTTCTCCCATCATACTCATTTGATATCTTGAATGCATTAGCTTTGCAAACCTTTCACAGAGTTTGGCATTTGTAGAACCAAATATGATATCATCAACATATGTCTGTACCAAAAGTAAGTCCTTTCCATGGTTGAGATAGAACAGTGTTTTATCAATTGTGCCTCTATTAAATCCACTTTGCAGAAGGAATTGAGTTAAAGTCTCATACCATGCTCTTGGAGCTTGCTTAAGGCCATAAAGTGCTTTATCAAGTCTGTAGACATGATTAGGAAATTTTGGATCTACAAATCCTGGAAGTTGTTCAACATATACCACTTCTTCCAATTATCCATTGAGAAAAGCACTTTTCACATCTATTTGAAAAACTTTGAACTTTCTGTGAGCAGCATAAGCCAAAAAGATTCTAATGGCTTCCAATCTAGCAACTGGTGTAAATGTTTCATCATAATCAATACCCTCCTGTTAAGAGTAACCTTTAGCAACCAGCCTTGCTTTGTTTCTTGTAATTATGCCATCACTATCAGTTTTGTTTCTGAACACCCATTTTGTGCCAATTATTGATCTGTTCTTTGGTCTTGGCACTAGGGTCCAGACTTTTTTTCTTTCAAATTCATTTAACTCTTCCTGCATTGCTTGCACCCAATCAACATCTTGAAGAGCTTCTTCCACTTTCTTTGGTTTAGTTTGAGATAGAAAGGAATGATAGAGACATTTATTTGACGTTGCAGTTCTAGTTCTGACACATGCTTCAGGATCTCCAATTATTAAGTCAGGTTTATGTGCCTTAGTCCACTTCCTTACAGATGGAAGTTGTTCTCTAGAACTGGATCCTCCCCCATGATCCATGTTGTCTCCATCAGCATTTCCTGATGCTCCTCCTGTAGTTATGCTCTCTGAGACTTCAGAATTTGAGTTGGATCCTTCAGGATTTGAAGAATCAGAGTTTCCAGAATTATCAAAATTTGGCTCATCAGAACATGATGAATCAGAACTTGAAGAGCTAGTGACAGGTTCTGATGCTTCTTGAGAGTCTTGAATTGTGGTAGGATCTTCAGCTTGCTCCCCCTGAATAGGTGCAATTTCCCTTGGAGTAGTTACCACAGTTTCAATGACATCAGAGTTTAATCCGTCAGAACTTACAGGATCAAGATTTAAGCCATCAGAATTTACAGAATCAGAATTTAGATCTTCATTTTCAAATCTCAGCTGATCATGATCATTGAAATATTCAAGTCCGGTAATCTTCTTATCATCAAAAGATACATTGATAGATTCCATGACAACCCTTGTTTTTAAATTGTAGACTCTAAGGCTTTTGTGGAAAGTGGATATCCATAAAAAATTCCTTCATCAGCTTTTAGATCAAATTTTGACAGCTGTTCAGGATGAGTCTTAAGAACAAAATACTTACATCCAAATGCATGAAAGTATTTCAGATTTGGCTTCTTTTTCTTCACCATCTCATATGGTGTTTTACCATGCTTGTTTATGAGTGTAGCATTCTGTGTCAAACAAGAAGTCTGTACAGCTTCAGCCCAAAAGTAGGTTGGTAGCTTTGCTTCATCAAGCATAGTTCGTGCAGCTTCAATGAGAGTCCTGTTCTTTCTTTCTACAACTCCATTTTGCTGTGGAGTTCCAGGTGCAGAAAATTCCTGCTTAATTCCATGCTCTTTGCAGAACTCTTCCATTATTGAATTTTTGAACTCAGTGCCATTATCACTTCTTATAATTTTGACAAAATCTTTGACCAATTTATCCATCTATTTGACATGATCAGTTAGAGTAGATGCAGTATCATTCTTCTTGTGCAAGAAATACACCCAAGTGTACCTTGTGAACTCATCCACTATAACCATAGCATATTTCTTCTTTGCAATAGACATGACATTGACTGGACCAAATAGATCAACATGCAGTAGGTGATAAGGCTCAAGAATTGATGATTCAGTTTTGCTCTTGAATGAAGATTTTCTTTGTTTTGCCTTTTGACATGGATCACAAAGGCCATCAGGAGCAAATACTGATTTTGACAGTCCTCTCACAAGATCTTTCTTTACTAGCTCATTTATGTTGTTGAAATTTAAATGAGAGAGTCTTTTGTGCCAATTCCAGCTTTCTTCAATTGATGCTCTATTCAACAGACAGATTGCAGAACCATCAGAACTTGTTGAAAGTTTGGCTTCATAAATGTTACCATGCCTGTAACCTTTCAGAACCACTTTGCATGTAGAATTACTTACAACTTCACAGTGTTCTTCAAAGAAATCCACATGATAACCTCTGTCACAGATTTGACTCACACTTAGCAGATTGTGTTTAAGTCCTGAGACAAGAGCTAATGTTTCAATGATGACATTCCCAAGATTGTTATTGCCATATCCCAGAGTTTTTCCCATGTTTCCATCTCCATAAGAAACTCCTTGACCAGCTTTCTCCATAAAGTCTGACAGCAGGGCTTTATTTCCAGTCATATGTCCTGAACATCCACTGTCCAGAACTAGGATGTTTTTCCTGTTGCCCTGCAATCACAAAGACCACTATTGGTTAGTTTTAAGGACCCAGACTTGGTTGGATCCTTTGGCCTTTTTAAGTTTGTTAGCATTTGTAGCGGATTTAATTTCAGAGTTTATGCTAACATGCTTTTTATCAGAATTTATATCAGACTTTGCATCAGACTTTACACTAGAAGGAATAATACTAACTTTCTTCAAAGAAGGTTTTATTTGATAATAATCATAGTACAAACTATGATATTCCTTACAAGTATAAATGGAATACCATAAACTACCACAATGAAAATAAGGATTTTGTGGTTTAAACCTAACAGACTGACTCTTAACTTCTGATTTAGGAGGTAAAGAGTTTATTTCTTTATTTTTCCTGCAAAAAGAAGCAAGATGGTTAGAGTTTCCACAGTTATAACATTTCTTTCTAGGAGCATTAGGAATAGGCATATAATTATTACTTTTATTCACACCTTCCTTTCCATTCCTATTTTCCTAGCTTCCTTTACCTTGTTCATATTTCTAATCTCTTTCATTTTATGCTTAAGCTGCTTCTTTGTCATTAAGCCTATGTTTACTTCAGCTGGTTTATCCTGTTTGTCAGAAGTTGACTTTTCTTTGACTTCTGTCCTAGACTCTTTCATCTTTTCAGAATCAGAATTTACAGTTTTTGCTACAAACTTAACAGGATTTACCTTTGGCTTAGCAGTCTGTTTAACAACAATTGGCTCAATTTGCACAGTTCCTTTCTCACTTTTATCATGTCCATAACCTAAGCCCTTTTTCCAGTTTCCACTACTTAGTAAATTCTGAGTTGTTCTGCCAAAGTTAGTCCAAGTTCTGATAATCTCTTTTTCCTTTTCTAAGTCAGCTTTTAGAGATTCATTCAATTTTAACACTTCATCTCTAACATACAAAGCATCATCTCTTTCTTTTTTAGTTTGATGAAGAAAAACTAACTCTTTTTCTAAATAGTCATTTCTCTTTTTAAAAGCAAGATTTTCAGATGTTAATCTTTCACATGTTAAAGTCTGATCTCAATAACTAATGAACATGGTTTTAAGATATAATCTCAACTCAGTAATATCATCAGTATGAAAAGCATAAGTTGTTTGAGGTACCTTCAATTCAGCATTTCAGTACTGCTATCAGCATTTGCCATCAAGGCATAGTTCACCTCATGTTCAGAATCTGAAGTGTCTGTCTAGCTTTTCTTCTTTGTGACAAGTTGTAACATCCGGGAAATATCGTATAATCATTTGTATCAATATATGATTATTATGTGAATATTATATGAATTTTTGGTAAATTATCTTATGATTGACAATAATATTTGGATGTTTGTATATACTAAAATGTGAGTATGTTAATTTTAATATGTCTAGAATAAAATATAGATAATTAGGGTATTTTTCTGATAATTTTTGGAGTGTTAGATGATTTTATAATGAATTATGAATTATTAATTATTTTCTGAATAATTACAAAATTATTTTATAAAGTCGGGAATCGTCCGACTTCAACCGTTTTTACGTTTTTACAACCCGAAACTCTTCTGAAAACTCTTTTCTAACCTAATCTGGTAATTCCGGACATTTTCCGTATTTTGACTTTTTCAATCCGGATTACGGTTTGACCTGTGCGCGGCCCGGCGCAAAATTTTCGATACGATAATCATTTCGGTGAATCAGCAAAACCCGTATTCTCGAAAGATGGGATATTATTACATTATTTCTGTATAAAGTGTTTTATAAAAAGCCCGGTTGGGATAATTATCCAAAACTGATATCAAATCGGATCGTTATTGCAGTTACTTAGCGGCTAAGCAACTAATTTAACGATCCAAAACGATCCAGAACGAACCAATATTCCGTAAATATACATAGCATATTTCTTATTTCATTTTATTCGTTTATTCATTTATAACCAGTAAAAATATAGTAATTACAGAGAAAAACCCTAAAAACGATACGTTCTTGAAAATCAAACGCACGAATGAAGGCATTATCGAACTCCGATTTAGGCGTGTAATATATCAAAACGAAGCTCTCAAAATCTTCTTTCTGAATCAACCATTTGTTTTTTCCCAGATATCAAGGTATTTTTCTGAGTTAATTATTTTATTCCAAATTTAATATGGATTAAATTATGGTTTTTTGTTCTTGATATTTTTGATATGATTTGATGATTCCATCGTGTAGAGAATAATTTTCTGATCATTTTGGTATATCATATGTTTGATTTTGAATTTCACATCATATAGAAACGGGTGTTTGATTTTTGAAAATTAAAATTAGGGTTCTTGGGTTGAATGTTCTTAATTGGAAATTTGGGGATTTTGATTCTGGGGTTATTGGATGAAATTGATGATTGTGATAGTTGTATCCTATCATTTGCAATCGATTCTCATATTTAGTTGAACCAAACGATTCCTGGAAGTATCAACCTGAGTTCATGGGTTTATGTATTTTTCGATTTGATTTTCTGAACTATTCTTGAATTGTTCGTTGACATAGTTTACTGGGTTACATTCGTATGAATTCTAGCTTTAATTTCATATATAGAACGTTAAGTTTGGTGTAGGAACGAAGCAGCCCGTGTTTTCGCCGGATTGCTCACCGGTGAGGAGGCGGTGATCGTCGGAATCGACGATTTGATGCTCGTCAGTGATAATTGTTGTTGAATTGCTTCTCTTCTGAGAGTGCTGAGTTGAAACCCACCCAAAACGAGATTGTTTCGAAGGAAATCGACGGTGACCGGCGTTTTTGCCGTCGCCGGGAACTGGGCAGGGACCGCCGGGGTTCATCCTGATCGGGTTGGGTGACCCGGTTTCGACCCGCCTGGGTTGAAAAATATATACGGTTTTGATCCCCATTTTCCCTAATTGGATTACTAAATAGTGTTTCTGGAATTACCAATCTAATTTTATTTTATAAAGATCAGAAAATTGTTTATTTAATTATTTTAAATTCAGAAAATTATTTTAAATATTTAATTATTCAAAAAAATAAATCGAAATTATTTTATTAATTAATTTTAATTATTTTATTTAATTGATTAATTTATAATTAATTGATTAAGTAATTTAATTAATTTTAATTAATTTTAATTGATTTAATAATTAGATTTAATTATTTAAAATTAATTTAAAAATTCCGAAAAATAATTTTTAGCTTTAAATATTATTTAAAATTATTTTCAAGGCTCGATAATTATTACAAAATTGTTTTAAAGACAGATTCGAGTGTTCGAACTCTGTTATTTAATTATAATATGATTCAGAGACCCATTTTTAATTCCGAGAAATGTTTAAAAATTCATAATTAATCAACCGTTCGTCCGTTTAATACGAAACGAACGCTTCTAGACTCAGAAAAATATTTTGGTTTTATTAAAAATATTTTCGAGACCTAAATTCCTTTGTATCTAAAGGACGTTTGTTTTATGAATTATTCCGAGTCAATGACTGATAGATAAAATATTCTTTTTGACCTGATTTCAATTCTAAACGTATTAAGACCTATCTTTTATCGATTCAACTTATGTGCTACATGAATTACGTGATTATGTGTTATATGATTACATGCCCTATGTGTACGTGTTATGTGGATAATGAGTCAGTCTGTCTTTTAAACATTATCTGATTGAGATGTGATCTTTATCTTTATCTGTTATTATCTATTATTATGCCAGTTCTTTTCATTATTGTTCCTATAAGTCAATTGCTCTCTTGAGCAAATACCCATTCGTTCGGGTTATTTACGAACTCTGATTTGGGATGTTTTGAAATCAAAATGATTTGATATCAAAATACTCTACGGGCTAGACAGTTATTATGAGGACCAGTGATGAGCTGGATCCTATGGGTCAGGGATGGACCGGACCCTTAGGCCATAGTTGCCTGGGTACCCCATATGTTGGTTGGGTCTATGTAGTTGGGTATAGATCTGCACTATCTCCTGACTGATCAGCAAGTTATAGTGCATATGTTGGTTTCTAGTGTCCAGTCTAATTTCTTTGATCTAATACCTGGAAACCATTGATAATACTTGCTGGGCATTTTTGGCTCACTCTTGCTTTGTGAACTCTTATTTCTTTCAGTATCAAATGAGGACGAAAGTGAATAGCTTTTAATAGACAGCAAAAGTGTGAGATTCCAGCTGAAGAAATTTGGAGATGTCAGAGTGATCAATACAAGGAAATTAGTAATGAGGTAATGAAATTGTATTTAGACAATGTAAATTTTAGAAGGTTAGATTCTTGTTTCATACTATAACCTGTAAGAGATCCTGAAATATGAGGGGTTATCTGTATATTTATTTTAATATACAGGTTTTTATTATTGAAAGTTATGTAGTGACACCCAATCCTGACCCCGGATTTTGGGGCGTCACAGTTGATATCAGAGCTACAGGTTATTGGTCACTGAAATAAGAATAAGTGAGGGTAAGTGTAACAGCCCCAAATCCGGGGTCGGGGATCCGGGTTGTCACGAGTTCCATTTCCCTTAAAACATCCAATCTTAGTAAATAATCAACTACTCTGTACTGTGACCCCACAATAAACACACACACCGCAAGTTATAGTCTCGGAGATGAATACCCAAAAATAATCACAAGTCATTTTATTCCCCAATTATCTGCCAATACACCTTAAAAGGTTTTCTGAATAAATTTACATTTTCTTTGCCATTATTACAATTCATAAATATACATAAATCTGGTACATCAAAAGTTGAAAGCCTAGCCTATTGGTAGCTCCTACCTCAGCTACGGAGGCATCAACGCTTCCAGAAAACTGCGGAACGTTTCCTAACCGCTTGCGAATTGGAAGCTTGGTCTTGTTCATCTTTTCTATCTGTTGTTGTGTGATGAAAGAAGAAGCAAGGGTGAGCAGCAAGCCCACCAAAATAATATGTATAATGATTAACAATATATGAGCCTTCTCATAGTACTCATGAAAGTCTTGGTCAAAAGAAATAAACCAAGTTTGATATCTTAATGCGATGAAGTCGCAAAATATTCAGTATACATAAATATATACTTTTCAAAATCTTGGAAGTCCTCTTCCATGCATAATATACACAGAGTTCCAGTTTATAACTGTATAAAAACAAATATCGTTGCAAGGTGATCTCATATATCTAACCTTATCTCAACGTTTTTCTGAAAGTCTTTGATATGCATAAGATAATCATTTACTAGATATAAGTTTAAAAGATGAAGTTACAAGATACTCCAATATACTTATATCTTTTCCGAATACTACTTGAACTACCACCGTTCAAGTTATAATTAGTTTCAAAAGTTCATCACACTGATGAGACTACAAGATAAGACTTGAATAGATTCAATCTTTGAAATATTTTGAAGGAAATGAAGTTATGATATACTTCATTAAGTTTTGATATATATATATATATCCACATATATATCTTCTTCATACATTTCCTGAAAACCTCTGTCATGTAAGGTATGAACAGAGTTTGTAACATCCAATGAATTTTTGGAAAGGAAAAAGAATTGTGGCATAAACCCGATATCTTGCTGATCAGGCAAAGATACCAATAAGTAACCTTTTCTACTAGTAGATGGACGAATTCCCCACTGGTCATCACCCTGGCCGCAATAGGACCTTATGCTGGACTGCCACTCAACCACTTATGCATTTGATGGACTCCCACTGAGCCACTTACACTATCATGGACGCCCACTGAGCCCATGTTGCTTATGCCGACTCGATAGATGGACTTACTTCCCGAACGTTGGGTAAGTAATCAATTCATTTACCAAAACTGCAACCTTGTTGCGAATATAAAATACACCATAGAGCCGGATCCCTCAGGTTTTGAGCGAGTATTTAAATCCCATTTAAAAGGAAGATCTTAAATATAAAAAAATGAGTTTTGGGATCCGCTCTAACTTTTAAAAATCATTTTGAAGACTCGAAAACACTTTAAAGAGTGTTTGGAGTAATGCTGATTTAATAAAATAAATCAGTCCCAATATATTTAGAAAATATCTGAATATTATTATTTAAATAATATTTCCATAAAGAATAATTGAGGTAGAAGTTGGAAAACTTATACTTGAAATGAATAGTAAATAATCAAAGATATCCTTATACGAAAGTAATATCTTTGTTTGAATAATCAAAAGTAAGTTTGATTATCGAACATTATTCTTTAGTAAAATAAAGAATATTATTAAATAATAAGCGGAGTCATAATACCTCGAATGAATATTATAAATAATATTCATTAAATAAAATAAAGGAGTCATACATCCTCAAATGAATATCCAATTAATAATCATTAAATAATATAAACTGAGTCATAAGCCCTCGAATGAATATTCGAAATAATATTCAATTAATACAATAAAAGGAGTCATAAGTCCTCGGATGAATATTCAAAATAATATTCAATTAATACAATAAAAGGAGTCATAAGTCCTCGGATGAATATTCAAAATAATATTCAATAAATAAAAGAAAGTTAAAGTTATCGAATAAACCTTATTCGATTAATAGTTTTGAAAACTATAACCATATATATATAAAATATATATATTACACTCGGGAACATCGACTCCCGGTTTAGAAATATGTTCACCTTTTGATCCCCTATACTAAGGGTAAACTCAAATACCGCTTATCTCTAGCATAGGTATTATGCAACTATAAGCATTTGAACCAACAGATATATAAATCAAGAATATGAAACAGGCATGCATATATACCATATCACATGCTACAATATATCGCAAGAATTTGCTAATAACCAATATGCATTTATCGCAAGATCATGCATATACACATATACATCACAAAAACAGTTATACGGGTTGAAAACTTGCCTGAGCGACTGAGGGTTATAATGGCTTGGGACGAGTCTGGTAACCTATAAACAACAGGTGATTGGAATTAAACCAAAGTCACTTGTAAATCTATACTTTAACCAAATTAGACTCTAACGCTCGCTTTGCGCTTACTGATTCTCTTAAGTCACTCGAGTACCCTCGGCTCCACCATTTTTAATAATTTAACCATTACGAGTTTTAAGGCAATTCCTTCGCGAGTGTCTTACCAACTGCCTAACACACTTAACATAATTGTTTCATACACTAATTAACCCTTTTTAGGTCTTTAACCTATTTTTCAAAGTAAGGCGAGGGGTAATGTTTCGTTCGCGAAACGTCGTTACTTAAAACGGCCGTTTCTGCTAAACCGTACATCGGAATCAAACGAACCACATATCAAAACGAAGCTCATAACATGAAATATCTAAACATGGCAATGGTCAAAACCTAGCAGGGAGTTCTCGGGTCCTAATGTTATGAACAAAAGCAGTCTAAAGTAAATCAGACATTATGACGGCTATGTTTACGCGATTTCCCAATTTTATACCATTCCAAATCCACCATAATTCAACCCCAATTCACAACCCAATCAAAACTCCATCCAAACTACATCATAACAGCCCCAACACTCAACATTAACAATTTATACTTATTCTTAAACTTGAATTTAGCTATACTTAAATCCTTTAACCAAACCATAAGATTTCAACATTCAATTCACCACCATTCCAACCCAAACTTTAAACCAACAAGCATTAAGCTACTTTATTACCATAACAACCAAAATCATTCTAATATACAATGTAAAGCTAGGGTTTGGAGATGATATACCTTCCTTGAAATGATGTGAGTAGCTAGGAAGCCTAAAGAAGCCTTGATCTATGCTTAAGCTACCTTGAACTTTCATAAAAAAATCAAGAAAACCAAAGTTATTTCTTGAAGGTTACTATTCACCATCTTCTTCCTTGATTTATTGGAAGAGATTGTGAAGGAATTAGAAGCTTAAACTTATAGGATATCCATATCTATGTACAAGGAACCTTAGATAATTACCTTGTGATTTAACAATGCTTGGAACTTGATTTTTGGAAATTTCTTCTTTGAAAAAAGAAGAAAAGCCGACAGCAAGCTTGGAAGAAAGAGAGATTTTTGTGTTTTTGCATTGATTTGATTTTTGGTTGGTTGTTTTTGTTTAGATTTTGGTTAATTACCTTAATAACCTTGAACTTTGTGTGGTTATCATTCATCCACACCTTCTTCCCTCCTATGTCATGCTTACATCACCTTATTGTGTCATCATCCCTTACTTGTCCTCTCCTTATTGGTTGGATGACCTCATCATCCCTAACCTCCTTGATTAACTTCCTAATTGTTTGCCTAATGACCGCTGATCTGTTATACGGTTCGCTTTACTTTCGTTTTCGTTTATCGTTTGAGGGATCATACCCGGGATCTTATTACTTGGGTTTCCTTAACCTTTCTCAATACATTCTAATCCTTTTATGATCCTCTCTTATAATCCTTTTATTTAAATCCTTTCTATCTTGTTACCTTATACTCAATTCTTTCCGTATCTAGTGGATTTCCGGAAAAAATCAAAGTGTTCGGAATTGGATTCTGACAATCTTTACATACACTTATATACCATATAGAGTACTAATAAAATCTCAGAATATCAATAACAGAACCCCTACATAGTGTGGCATGAAAAGTTTTCTTATTCAGCATAATCTGCAAAATCACTATTCATAAGGGTTTCAAAAATTTCCAAAATTTGGGGTTATTATAGTTTCCCCTCCTTAAAAGGATTCCGTCCCGGAATCAGATAGAAAATGAATAGGGATACTCTCTTAGCATTGCACTTTCTAGCTCTCGAGTAAATTTTCCCACATTGTGGTCCTACCACCAAACTCTGCCTAGTTTGATAACCCTTCTCCTAAGCACTTGTTCCTTTTCACTCTATAACCCTTCCTGGTTGCTCCATATAGGTTACGTCGGGTTGCATGTCTATGCGCTCATATGCCCCTATTTATCTGGCATCCGAATTACACTTCCTTAACATTGATACGTGGAACACGTTATGAACTTGCTACAGGTTCGGGGGTAGGGCTAGTTCGTATGCTAACTTCCCAATATGTTTTAGTATATCCAAGGGTCCGACAAATTGTGGACTTAGCTTTCCTTTCTTTCCGAATCTCATCAATCCTTTCCAAGGGTTTCCAAGGGAATACCTTTAAAAACACTAGGTCCCCTACTTCCTATTCTTTGTCCTTTCGTGTCAAATCAACATACTTTTTATGTCCATCTTGGGCTACTACCATCCGTCCTCTGATTAGATCTATTATATCCTTGGTCCTTTGGACTACTGCGGGTCCGAGCATCTTGCGCTCTACAACTTCATCCTAACATAAGGGAGATCGACATTGTCTTCCCTCAAGGATCTCATAAGGCGACATCTCGATAATGATATATGATCTATTGTCATAAGAAAACTCAATCCGTGTTAAGTGATCATTCCAATTTCTTTCAAGTCTATTACACAGACTCTCATTATAGCTTTTAGCATTAGAGCTTTTGCTTCTCAATACCCATTCTTTTCCAGTTCGTAATCGCTACTACCTTCCGTTCCTAATATTATACTGGTTATACTTTTGCTCGTTAGCGTTCTATAACCTTTTAATAACCACGTCAACCTTAGTATCACGAATGTGTTTCCATTCCGAATACTACCACAACTTTACTACTCCTTTTTCAGCTGTTTCTATTTTTGAAAGCTTGATCCATCATATAGAAGTAAAAGAATCCATTGAGAGATCACTATGATCATGAACACTTGTTACATTGCATAGTTAGTACAGAAGGTGGCCAGCCTTTAGTACTTGACAAGCAATTAAACAATAGCTGATATCCTACTCGGCTTCTATCACACAGATAGATAGTCATTCGGCAATACCTCCCCTTCTGGAAGGGTTGTTCTTCTCAGTTTATATGAAATGAAAAGAAGAGAAAAGAACGAATTGAAGAGAATTGTAATATAAAAAAAATATACTGCCACAAAATATCTGGCTTGAAACCTACCTCTGAACTATAGAGGTTTGTCATAGGAGAAAAAAACATATATGTATTTATATCAACATCAAGTATTATAGCATCACATTTCACATGCCTAAATATTTTTGCTATTCTGTCCATCATTCTATGGACCCATGCTCTTCCTCGAGCTTATACACAATCACCTTTGAAACTCCCTCGATATCAAAAATCGAATCTGGGATCTCATTCTAGACATCATCGTTACTAGAATTCTATGCTTGCACCGCAACCTTCCTCATATAGTAATACGACTCTCTTTTCATAAGAAGGAATAAATATTCAATAGGTAGATACTCTACTTAATTAGTCTATGAATGATAACTTATACATTACCACGACCCGATTAGTGGTACTCAATCTCAACATCCATTCCAATACAACTCTCACGGTTGTAATCAGCTCATTACTCGCAGAATCATTGCTGCATTACTATGGTCCACCACTGACCTATTGTCGTCATTCACTTTCCATGAAATCTTAATATCTAACCATACGGAGTCCATACATGTCGTATCAAATCCTTCTAAGGAGGTAACATAATCACCATTCATGATTCATGAAGAACACACCTGCACCTGCCATACATACATGACATGAAGCAGATAAAATTGCAGAAAAGTTTCAATCAAAGCAACGATAGCAGGTTAATACCATTCTTAATCATATGCCTTCGATAGAAGACTTAACTCAAAGGTTCGTTTAGTCCTTTTGAAACATGGTCCAGGCTCATTCTCAAGATAGTACCTTCTAAGATAGATAGCCCGCTCATGGCGATTACACAAATTAAACCTTTACCAACTACTATTACGGTTGGGTATTGCACAGTCATCAGAAGGAATGTCAATCTTCCAAACCATAATACAACCTTCAGCTTTAACCATCATCACTGTATTCCTTTGGCACAAGCGCCTATAATTATCCTCTTACCTTTAAAGTGTCGGCCACCTCTTTGGCCCTTCCTGATAGTAAAAATTTCCTTACAGTCAATGTCATTTTAACCACCTCCAAATAAATTTTCTACCTCATTTCAATCACAGCTTATGTGAAGATGTTTTCCTTAAAATCTGATGAGTAAAAAAAAATCACCATTTTTCCATAAGTTATTGCCTCAGTCTTTAGAGGTTAATCACTGTCACGACTGACTCTCAATCATACTTAGAACATCTTTAATCTTAGGTCCTAATTGCCTGGAACAAATTCGACCTTTACTGGTTCGATCCATACTTTCTCGTGGTTTAACACGTGCCCACCTGGCATTATTATAATTACGCCATATTTCCTTCATCAAAATTTCTATTCTTGAGAACTTTGAATATTACCTTTCTCCTTGTAAAACCTCTTAAGGTTATCCTTAAATCCTTCATCAGGTACACCCTAGGCACAGGGCATATCAAGATACCATTTATTAATACCACAATCATTGTCTATATACTTCTGAAAAATTTCTCCACTGATCCTTAAAGGTTGTTATTACCTTAATCCTTTCCAATTCATACTGTCAAAACTCATACTATCCCTATTAAGGGTGAAATGCCAACCTTTATGCATTCCCCTAGGATTCATTTTAAGTTACCGATGTTCTATCCTTAATTCCACCTTTAAAAGGTACCTGCATCCTTCCATGGATAAATCAAGTCATATATCCCTGATAAGGGTGTCTTATTCAATCATTCCTACCTCGATAGTATATGTCTAATTTCATAATAACATTTGTATTCAAAATGGGATCAATCAATATGGCCTCCAAAAGATAGCAACGGTTATCCGCTTGTCTTTCCTAATTTGGTAACGATAACAAGGATGTTCTGGAAGATATTGGTCGTGTTCAACGTGAACCTCTTCGTAATAATTCCTTATTTACTTTTGTTGTTTATCTCAACAGTCACCTCAATGTTGGGATATCTTTCATACCTGGCGTCTCCCTTTCTGGGTATCAAGCCACCGGTCTTACACTTCACATCCTTGAAGGTCACTTCCTTCATCCAATTTTCCTAATTTCTTACTTCCTTGTCTCCTCAGTCTATCCGCGTCTCATTATTTATCCTTCGAACTATCTCAAGGTTTCCTCGAATCCTCCCAACTTAAAGGGGGTACAATATATGTATCTCTTATGCCTTCAACCATCAATTTTAACTCATGGTGAATCATCCTCATCCTGATGATTACATACTTTTCTTTTTCTATTGCTATAAGTCTTTAGGGTTTCCTCATACCCAACTCCCTTATCATTCCTCAAACTCTATTGCCTTTATATTCCTTTCCACTTCAGTTTCTTTTTATTTTCCTTTCTCTTATCATTATTTCACAAACCAATCACAACATAAGCATTGATTTCAAACATCCCGTCATTCTGGATTCGTGTCCTCAGAACGAATCTTGACAACTTTTATAACTTAGATTCATAATTCATCATACTCATCCGCTTTTATTCTAGCTCCAAAGCTTTTACACTATCTCTATACTCTTGGGAAGCACTTTCCTGAAAACAATTGACTGAACTTAAATCAGTTTATTATAATCTCTTGCTCCGTGCCTTCCTTGGCCTTTCACCAGCGGGTGGCCTCTCTCTTAGGAGGGTAAGTGACAAAAACCGTCTTTTGTGATTCGTCAATCATTTAGAATCTCAAATGATTCCTATATTTCCTTTAGCCAGGCTCTTGCCTCGACTGGGTCAACTTGTTCCTTGGAACACTGAGAGCTTAGCGATTTAAAGGTCCTGAAAGAATTTCCCACTACATTGTTTCCCTCAAGGTGGTGGTTGGAAATAAAGTATAAGTTCTGTTTAGACAGGTCCATGAATTTCCGTATAGGAGTACCGTCCCAGGTCTCCTTATCTCGCTCGACTTTTGTTTTCTTAGTCTAAATATTTCTTCCTACTCCCCATAATTGGGGTCATCTTTTAATTTAAAAAATCCTCATTTTCCACTTTATTATATTTTGGGTTCCTTATATCTTAATTGCGACCTCCCTGATTATCACATTCAAGGTTTTCCCCTAATCTTATTCCTTGTGGGGGCATATTACTTGGAACATTTTGAGAATCTCTGGATATTTGTCTTACTTACTTTGCTTAAGTCTTTCCCTCGTTCAGTCCTTGCACGATTGCAAATTATGAATTCTTAAGTTCAATAAACTTTATGACACTCTCTTAAGTGTTAATAGTGCAATTAACAATGTGATCTTATCACAAACAAACTGATCTGAACTGAAATTAACGAATATATACATAACCATTTGTTCGAGGGTACAACAACTGAACATATTAAAGAGAATTACATCATTTGATCTGATCGCTTCTCTCCCAAAAGTACTACCATAGATAATCATCTAGTCATTAAAACTAATCATCCATAACTTAGTCTAATCCTCCAAAAGCGGTGTTGCATGAAATTCTTATCAGATTGCTCAGACTCTGCACACTATTATGGATCAAGAAATGCGGGCACGCACAACATCCCTAACCTGCTCCATTAAAGCGGTGATGAGGTCCAAGATAGTTGCAAGTAGAGCTGGATCAATCTGACCCTCAAGATGGCCTCTAGCTGTAACACGGGTGGTAGCCTCAATCCTTTCCATGCTATACGCTAATCCTGCCGGAAGTACCCCGCCCTCAATCCTTGGTGCAGTGAGTCGATCAAATAGATCACTCCTAACATTACGGGCCTCAGACAGGCCACCCAGGGTCATCTGATAATCAGCGATAAGAGAAGCTTGAGTGGTAGCATCTAGCAGTCCATGGGGTGCAGGTGGCGCAAACCCAGGAGATCCAAACGGATAACCAAGCACGGTATCAGGCGACAATGGTGCAGGAGATAAAGGTGGCATTTCCTCAGTAGGTGATGGGTTCTGTACCGGGGATGGAACAGGAATTGGTGGAACCTCATGAATGTCTACAGGAACCTCTGGAAGAGGGTCTGATACTGGTATAATTGGTGTCGTGGAAGGCCCCACTCCTTCTGCCCTCATTAACCTTTGTGCCCTTGGTAAATCTTCATCCTCTAGTGCCACCCTCGCGGCCATTCTTGCTCTGGTAGTCTCCCTGACTACAGTCATCAATTTCTCAGCGGTCCTCTCTTCATTCTCATCAGGATCCTCCCTGAGATCCTCCTCCGCCACAATCCTTTCCGGAATAACATCCTCAACCGCAACATTCTCAACATGAATCTCATCCGGTCCCTCATTAGGGTACTCTATCGGATTCACAATTTGATCTCCAACTTGTAATAAAACATCCTCATGCTGATGCTCCTGAACCTCAGGGTTCGATGCCCCGCTGCCCGATACGAGAATGAACTATGTTACTATCACGATATTTATAAGGGTTCCCGTAAGGGTTTTAACTGTCAGTACTACGTTAGGTAGTCCGACTATGAACTTGGCAAGAGTTCTTATTATCTTAGTGAACTTATTATCTTAACGTCACATCATCTCTGAGGTTTATAACGCTTAGCTCTGATACCACTTCTGTAACAACCCCAAATCCGGGGTCGGGGATCCGGGTTGTCACGAGTTCCATTTCCCTTAAAACATCCAATCTTAATAAATAATCAACTACTCTGTACTGTGACCCCACAATAACACACACACCGCAAGTTATAGTCTCAGAGATGAATACCTAAAAATAATCACAAGTCATTTTATTCCCCAATTATCTGCCAATACACCTTAAAAGGTTTTCTGAATAAATTTACATTTTCTTTGCCATTATTACAATTCATAAATATACATAAATCTGGTACATCAAAAGTTGAAAGCCTAGCCTATTGGTAGCTCCTACCTCAGCTACGGCGACATCAACGCTTCCAGAAAACTACGGAACATTTCCTAACCGCTTGCGAATTGGAAGTTTGGTCTTGTTCATCTTTTCTATCTGTTGTTGTGTGATGAAAGAAGAAGCAAGGGTGAGCAGCAAGCCCACCAAAATAATATGTATAATGATTAACAATATATGAGCCTTCTCATAGTACTCATGAAAGTCTTGGTCAAAAGAAATGAACCAAGTTTGATATCTTAATGCGATGAAGTCGCAAAATATTCAGTATACATACATATATACTTTTCAAAATCTTGGAAGTCCTCTTCCATCATAATATACACAGAGTTCCAGTTTATAACTGTATAAAAATAAATATCGTTGCAAGGTGATCTCATATATCTAACCTTGTCTCAACGTTTTTCTGAAAGTCTTTGATATGCATAAGATAATCATTTACTAGATATAAGTTTAAAAGATGAAGTTACAAGATACTCCAATATACTTATATCTTTTCCGAATACTACTTGAACTACCACCGTTCAAGTTATAATTAGTTTCAAAAGTTCATCACACTGATGAGACTACAAGATAAGAATTGAATAGATTAAATCTTTGAAATATTTTGAAGGAAATGAAGTTATGATATACTTTATTAAGTTCTGATATATATATATATATCCACATATACATCTTCTTCATACATTTCCTGAAAACCTCTGTCATGTAAGGTATGAACAGCGTTTGTAACATCCAATGAATTTTTGGAAAGAAAAAAGAATTGTGGCATAAACCCGAAATCTTGCTGATCAGGCAAAGATACCAATAACTAACCTAATCTACTAGTAGATGGACGAATTCCCCACTGGTCATCACTCTGGCCGCAATAGGACCTTATGCTGGACTGCCACTCAGCCACTTATGCATTTGATGGACTCCCACTAAGCCACTTACACTATCATGGACGCCCACTGAGCCCATGTTGCTTATGCCGACTCGATAGATGGACTTACTTCCCGAACGTTGGGTAAGTAATCAATTCATTTACCAAAACTGCAACCTTGTTGCGAATATAAAATACACCATAGAGCCGGATCCCTCAGGTTTTGAGCGAGTATTTAAATTCCCTTTAAAAGAAAGATCTTAAATATAAAAAAATGAGTTTTGGGATCCGCTCTAACTTTTAAAAATCATTTTGAAGACTCGAAAATACTTTAAAGAGTGTTTGGAGTAATACTGATTTAATAAAATAAATCAGTCCCAATATATTTAGAAAATATCTGAATATTATTATTTAAATAATATTCCCATAAAAAATAATTGAGGTAGAAGTTGGAAAACTTATACTTGAAATGAATAGTAAATAATCAAAGATATCCTTATACGAAAGTAATATCTTTGTTTGAATAATCAAAAGTAAGTTTGATTATCGAACATTATTCTTTAATAAAATAAAGAATATTATTAAATAATAAGCGGAGTCATAATACCTCGAATGAATATTATAAATAATATTCATTAAATAAAATAAAGGAGTCATACATCCTCAAATGAATATCCAATTAATAATCATTAAATAATATAAACTGAGTCATAAGCCCTCGAATGAATATTCGAAATAATATTCAATTAATACAATAAAAGGAGTCATAAGTCCTCGGATGAATATTCAAAATAATATTCAATTAATACAATAAAAGGAGTCATAAGTCCTCGGATGAATATTCAAAATAATATTCAATAAATAAAAGAAAGTTAAAGTTATCGAATAAACCTTATTCGATTAATAGTTTTGAAAACTATAACCATATATATATAAAATATATATTATACTCGGGAACATCGACTCCCGGTTTAGAAATATGTTCACCTTTTGATCCCCTATACTAAGGGTAAACTCAAATACCTCTTATCTCTAGCATAGGTATTATGAAACTATAAGCATTTGAACCAACAGATATATAAATCAAGAATATGAAACATGCATGCATATATACCATATTACATGCTACAATATATCGCAAGAATTTGCTAATAACCAATATGCATTTATCGCAAGATCATGCATATACACATATACATCACAACAACAGTTATACGGGTAGAAAACTTGCCTGCGCGATTGAGGGTTATTAATGGCTTGGGACGAGTCTGGTAACCTATAAACAACATGTGAGTTGGAATTAAACCAAAGTCACTTGTAAATCTATACTTTAACAAAAATAGACTCTAACGCTCGCTTTGCGCTTACTGATTCTCTTAAGTCACTCGAGTACCCTCGGCTCCACCATTTTTAATAATTTAACCATTACGAGTTTTAAGGCGATTCCTTCGCGAGTGTCTTACCAACTGCCTAACACACTTAACATAATTGTTTCATACACTAATTAACCATTTTTAGGTCTTTAACCTATGTTTCAAAGTAAGGCAAGGGGTAATGTTTCGTTCGCGAAACGTCGTTACTTAAAACGGCCGTTTCTGCTAAACCGTACATCGGAATCAAACGAACCACATATCAAAACGAAGCTCATAACATGAAATATCTAAACATGGCAATGGTCAAAACCTAGCAGGGAGTTCTCGGGTCCTAATGTTATGAACAAAAGCAGTCTAAAGTAAATCGGACATTACGACGGCTATGTTTACGCGATTTCCCAATTTTATACCATTCCAAATCCACCACAATTCAACCCCAATTCACAACCCAATCAAAAATCCATCCAAACTACATAATAACAGCCCCAACACTCAACATTAACAATTTATACTTATTCTTAAAATTGAATTTAGCTATACTTAAATCCTTTAACCAAACCATAAGATTTCAACATTCAATTCACCACCATTCCAACCCAAACTTTAAACCAACAAGCATTAAGCTACTTTATTACCATAACAACCAAAATCATTCTAATATACAATGTAAAGCTAGGGTTTGGAGATGATATACCTTCATTGAAGTGATGTGAGTAGATAGGAAGCCTAAAGAAGCCTTGATCTATGCTTAAGCTACCTTGAACTTTCATAAAAAAATCAAGAAAACCAAAGTTATTTCTTGAAGGTTACTATTCACCATATTCTTCCTTGATTTATTGGAAGAGATTGTGAAGGAATTAGAAGCTTAAACTTATAGGATATCCATATCTATGTACAAGGAACCTTAGATAATTACCTTGTGATTTAACAATGCTTGGAACTTGATTTTTGGAAATTTCTTCTTTAAAAAATAAGAAAAGCCGAGAGCAAGCTTGGAAGAAAGAGAGATTTTTGTGTTTTTGCTTTGATTTGATTTTTTGTTGGTTGGTTTTGTTTAGATTTTGGTTAATTACCTTAATAACCTTGAACTTTGTGTGGTTATCATTCATCCACACCTCCTTCCCTCCTATGTCATGCTTACATCACCTTATTATGTCATCATCCCTTACTTGTCCTCTCCTTATTGGTTGGATGACCTCATCATCCCTAACCTCCTTGATTAACTTCCTAATTGTTTGCCTAATGACCGCTGATCTGTTATACGGTTCGCTTAACTTTCGTTTTCATTTATCGTTTGAGGGATCATACCCGGGATCTTATTACTTGGGTTTCCTTAACCTTTCTCAATACATTCTAATCCTTTTATGATCCTCTCTTATAATCCTTTTATTTAAATCCTTTTTATCTTGTTACCTTATACTCAATTCTTTCCGTATCTAGTGGATTTCCGGGAAAAATCAAAGTGTTCGGAATTGGATTCTGACGATCTTTACATACACTTATATACCATATAGAGTACTAATAAAATCTCAGAATATCAATAACAGAACCCCTACATAGTGTGGCATGAAAAGCTTTCTTATTCAGCATAATCTGCAAAATCACTATTCATAAGGGTTTCAAAAATTTCCAAAAATTGGGGTTATTACAGTAAGATAGGTGTGATAGGTCATATGAGATAGGAAAGATCCTAGGCATACTCATTTTAAGTTCAAATTGAGTACGAATGAGGACTAGCAAGTCCGATACGGAATTGATAAGCCAGAATTGTTAAGGGAAGTGTACGGCGAATATCGCAACGCTATAGGCATATTGAGTTCTCCGATCCTACAGTGATGAGGAATCGATAAATCGACGGAGACTGGATATGTACCCTACGTTTCATGCGGTTTTGAAAAAGATGCGATTGAGTCTTGTAAGAATTTCGCGTAAGAGAGGCTAGGTGAGTTTTGGGTATGATTTCACTTAGAATTAGGCAGTAGGATGAGCTTCACGCTGGAGGCAACAAGTTGATGGAAGCTGATGAAGAACCAACGTTGCACATTTTGAAGGTACCACCACTACGAAAAGATTCATATCACTTATCGGGAGCTGTGCAAGGAATGATATCTACCTTACTAGGTATAGGTAAGACTAACAAGAAGATGCGACCCTATCTATAGACGGAACATCGAATCGCCTGCATGGTTGTAAGCATAGCGTCAAAAACGATGGCAAGAATATCAGAGACAGTACTAAATGTCAGCGTTGCGGTAGGATTGCGAATAAAATGATATATGACGGTAAATAAAGTTCCGTCGACTAATAAGTGCGAGCAGAATCCAAGGAAGAGTAGAAGATCTACCAAATTGGAGAAACCCCTATATGGGCATTCCTTTAATTAGATATTTCATTAGCGGATCAAGTGAATAGCAAGTAACTTATGTAGTAATGACAACCAAATAATTGATTTTTAAAATTTTAAAATGAGATTTCAGAGAATATTTTCTTAATCAGCTTTCAGGAGATTTTTGGTATGAAATGAGTTTTACAATTTGGTTGTCGAATTACTATTTATGTTCTAGTTATTATAAACAGAAAATGACCTAAAAAGAAGAATGGAATTAGACTTAGTATTGTTAATCTGGAGGACCAAGTAGACCCACTAGCGAGAAGAAAGTTTAAAGTTTTTCGTGAAAGATGAACATAAATTTTGTTTAATATTAATGATTAAATCAACTTGTTAAAACATTATTTACCCAATTCATGAAATTATTAAAATTTAACGAGATTCGTAATTTGAACGGACAGCGGATGACTGAAGGAAATGGAAGAATCTTCCAGATAATTGGAGAAAAATAGTATTCCTATCGACGGAGTTGAGACGTTGCGGGATCGACTGTTACCCTACGTAGCATAAAGGAAATCGGAAGTAATAAATATAAAGTTCGTAGGAACGCGATTACGATCAAATCATTAAAGCATTTAATGAGGAGGCATTTCCAGACGACATTTCAAAGTTATAATATGACCTAAATTATGAATCTCTCATTCAACTAGTTTCTGAAGGCATACGTAGGTGAAGTGTGGAAGGTGATCAACATTGACATTCCTTCTCTTAGTACGATAGCATATGTTCTTTATTCTTGAATACATATAAGTTTCTTCTGTGGATAAATCATATAAGGTGAAGATGAAAGAAAATTTGTTGTATTCCTTCTGAATTGTGTCTCTCCTCAAATCATTAATTTCTGATTGAGACAAGCAGAGCTGTGGTATGACGCTTTGTCGAAATGATGAAGAGTCAGGTGGGACGCCACCTAATCATGTGCTGTATGCCATATACTATGAAAGACTGGCCATCTTGAGTACGAATATGGTTGTCTCGTTCACATCTAAATCATCACTCATTCTTCTTCCTTCAATTTAGTGAATCACAAATTCTCCCAATCATCGGTGGCATTGTTATTCCTTATTCAGTTTTCAATCGAAATCATATTTGCAGCAAACTCTCCTTTTGCATAAAGTCTGTTCTTTGACGATTTCAAAAGAAATGCAATAGTGTGGCACGTGGAATCATACAACAAACATAGATACGATGACAAACCGATAAATATGGACATCTGTGGGTAAGGAAGAAGGCATTTATCGATAACATGGACGGGGCGAAGACATCAAGTCAGACAGTTGTTCGTGTTAAGAGGATCTCATCAATACGATAGATTGCGTGAACACGAAGTTCTTCAAATCAGAGGATTTCGACGTGAAATTAATGGTTAACGAATCATAATAAATAATTAAAATAAAGCAGTAAGGCTGTATGTAAAGCGAACGAGTGTAGGGACAATAACTGGAGATTAAGGGAATTCTGAACACTGAATCAAACAGGAAATTAATACGTGAAGCATTCCCTCATCGCAGAAAGATATTTGTCGTAATGATTCAAGATTAAAGAAACCTTAATTGCAAACAAATTTTGAACGTGTTCTTCAAGAAATTGTGAAGCTCTCTACCTTGAGTAAATAAGTTATGGTGAGTTTAATACCCATAACTGGGTCGGTGATGAAAGTTCGATACGGGAACATAAGTGGAGATGAACCAATGGTGACTCGACTACGAGATCTTTTAAGAAATAATGAACTGATAATGTAGTTTCACCCGATTGTGACGATGATAATTAAGACCTTGCGTGGTTATTGAAAGATAAACAAACTCTCTAATGAAATTGAGTGTGTATTGTCAAAGAAGGAGTATTGGTGTAGTCGTTGAAGGATGCGGCATAATTGTTAAAAAGTAACTATACCCAAATAGTAATGGTAAGGGATAAGTTAAGAGACTTGCAAAATAAAATTTTTAGAAACAACAAGATAAATTTTAAAGTTTGCTAATAAAATTTTGTAATATTCTAAAAGAACTGAGAAAAGTGTGGTTATATTAATCATTGTTGGTTTAAGACCTTAGTCCCCTTTCAAAAAGATATATGTTATGCCAGTTAATCATACAAATGCTGGTCAGAATGATATAGTTTGAATTATGGTGAATGGATGAATTTGGTTGATGGAAGTGAATGAATATGATTGTGGAAGATTTGGTAGATTGATGATGTCGGCTTGAGTCCGACTGGTAGTCAATGATATAGGGGAAGTGCTGCCCAAATTTTCAGAAATTACCCTACATGTAAGGATAAAGAAGTAGATTATCGTTCTCGTTAGTACTCCAAGTAACGGCGATCTCGGATCTTGAGAAAGTTAGTATGCCCAAATCGACTTTATATAATTGGTCTATGATTCCAGTTAGCTAGACAGCACTTGGCTTAAGTGATCAGTTAAAGGAGTTAATTGATCAACTTTACCAACTAATGATCAGTTAAATGGAGATCAATTCCAATTAGATTGAGTCAAGCTCTAACATGATTTTCAGATCTGAAATCAAAGCGATTAGCAAGTTGAAGGAAGTGATGGCATTAGCAGAAATCGAAAGTTTAGTAAAATTGGTGTGATGTTACTACAGACATGTGCGAAGTTTTATCTAGAAAAATGTGCCCTTTTCAATAAATAAGAGGACCAGAAAACAATTGGTGCATGCTAGTAAGAAGGATATTTACAAGAACTGAAGGTTCAAGATAAAGCAAAGAGATTCTATCATCCGTAATAGCATTTCAGGAAGGACTTGAAAGTATACCCATATCAAATGGCGATTGAATAAAAGTTTCCGAAAGCTCGCAAATCCAAGTATCCGATGTAAGACGAAGATTAA
This sequence comes from Apium graveolens, assembly GCF_009905375.1. Classification (NCBI taxonomy): domain Eukaryota; kingdom Viridiplantae; phylum Streptophyta; class Magnoliopsida; order Apiales; family Apiaceae; genus Apium; species Apium graveolens. Next base: position 157,126,772 of record NC_133651.1, on the reverse strand, counting down.
CGAAGTACACACGTGAACTTGGGAAGAAGAAATGTTGATCAATTGGAAAAAGCCAAATATGCGATCAATGATGATTTAAGTGAGGCTAAGAAAATAACTATCGATGAATTTTGATAATTCTATCAGTAAGAACTTAATTATTATAAATAAAAGCCTTTTATTAACTTCAGAACTGGTTTATCTAATAACACACATATTAATATTATCAAGAAAAAGACATTCCTTATGTTAGAAGAGTTAATGAATAATGAGAATGAAGAACTAAATAAGAAAAGAAGTGGAATCAAAAGGATGATAAAGAAATGTTATCAAATAATCCAGGATATATGTTGTGAACATCAGATATGCCAGAACTAATAGGGGAATAAAGTAAAACACCGGTAATTGAAGACAAGAATTTCATTCAAAGAATGCACGTAAGCAGGGAAGATTAAACAACAGTATTCGTGGAAAATTATTAGAGAAGAACGATACAATAAATCTCATATCGGAATTCTCCATAATTAAAGTGAAGTCCCGAAGATTCTAACGAATGATTTACCAAGGTTACCTCGGGAAATGAGGTAAGAATTTTCATCAGCAACTGTACGAGTCGAGCTAGTGTCAAAAGCCCTGTATCGTATAACCCAGTAGAAATGACATATTGAGTGAAGGAAAACTTCAGAAATGTGGAATGAAAGAATAATGAAATAAAGAGTACTTCACGCTATACACAAAGGTGATCATGGAGAAAAGATAAGGGAGGTATGAAGTCATGCATCGATTATCAGAAATTGCAAGTCTGAAGATTAAATGAACATAGTGTATAAGGGATAATTGGATAGTGTAATTGTATTTATTAATAACATCCTCGCCCATTCAAGAACTAAGGAAGACCAAGTTGAACACCTGGAGATATGCATCCGAATGATTAGTAACTGCGTTCTAAGCTACAAAGGTATGAACTTTGGTTATAATTACTTATGAGCTACGGAAGTATGGTTAATTACCAACCAAGCAAGATCCATTCAGAGACAGATGTCTTGAGTAAAAAAAAGAATGGGTGAATATCACTAAGATTGCTGGGGAGTGGATAAAGGAATTGGAAAAGTTAGAAATTGAGAACAGGTTTTGATCCGACTTCTGGAATATACTGATACTTACTTTCTTGTTAGATATCAAAGGTGGTATTAATATAGATGATTGATGTTGACTTCAGTATGGAATGTTGTGAGCATCAAAGTTCATATTGATATCTAACTTGATATGACAACAAAATTAGTATTAGTACCAAGAGTTCGGTTTTGAATAAAGTTATGGTTCATTCTATTCCAAATTAATATTTCCTTTCAGATAGTAAAAGATTTCGCTCGATGAATATACTTTTTAGTGATTGAAAAATACTACGAAATGATGAGTTAAATGCAATTGTCGAGATTTTCTTTTAATTTTTAGTTTTGAATAGATTTAGAACATTTCGAAGCATCAGACGCCATGAGCTCAGTATATCGGGCGCTGACAGATGGAAAGTACAAAAGACCAGCTAAGGGTTCTCAAATACGATTGGAAAAGATTATAGGCCAGATTAACCAAACAAAAGAAGACGCGAGAAGTAAAGTGGAACAGTCAAGGAAAATGGAAGATGCATAAACACAAATTATTAAAATTAGAAAGAGAAGCAAATTAGTATAAATTAAGTTAGTCTGTCGAGACAATGAGATAGATAGAACGGTTACGAATGGGTTGACCCTGTTGTTACAGGTATATCGAGTTCTTAAGATGTTCAAATGTATATGACTAAGAAGGGTAATTTAGCTCCCTACGTATAAAATGAAGGTTGATTCAGGTTACGTGAGTAACTGATAGATTTAATGTTGGTAAGAGACCATTGAGTTGTGATTAAAGTGATGAGATCCGAAGAATTATAGGAAAGATACTTGGAAAATAACATAGTCAACGTCAGAAATCAAATACGCCACGATCTCAGTACATCATTTACAGATGAAGAAGAAGATTACAGGAACGATTAAAGAGCCTCGAATGCAATGGGAAGCGATTAAAAATTAGGTTATTTGAACGAAGAAAAATATGAGGACGAGGTTCAACACCGAGTAACAGTTGGAAACGCACATAAGCACGAGTTACTAGAATTAAAAAGAAAAAGAGAATTAAGATGTGTTATGCTGGTTTCTCCTAGATAGTAAAATAGGCAGGATAAATAAAAGTGAGTTGGCTTTACCGCTACCCGTATAGCGAATTTATAGGGCGTTTATATGTATATATCCAGAAGGAATAAGTTAGCTCTATTATATATATAGGAGAAGGAGAGTCGAATTGAGTTATACAAGCAACAAATAGAATATGATGTGGCGAGAGGCTATTAAGGAAAGATTGATATTATACGTTAAAGTTATAAAAAAAAAATTATAAGGTTGAGAGATTAACCTGAGAAAATGTAAGTGATAAACTTGAAAAGTGTTAGTATTATTCCTTAGCGTGATTCTGAGGACAGAATCCTTTTAAGGGGGGAAGGATGTAATATCCGGGAAATATTGTATAATCATTTGTATCAATATATGATTATTATGTGAATATTATATAAATTTTTGGTGAATTATTTGATGATTGACAATAATAATTGGATGTTTGTATATAATAAAATATGAGTATGTTAATTTTAATATGTCTAGAATAAAATATAGATAATTAAGGTATTTTTCTGGTAATTTTTGGAGTGTTAGATGATTTTATAATGAATTATGAATTATTAATTATTTTCTGAATAATTACAAAATTATTTTATAAAGCCGGGAATCGTCCGACTTCAACCGTTTTTACGCTTTTACAACCTGAAACTCTTCTGAAAACTCCTTTCTAACCTAATCTGGTAATTCCGGACATTTTCCGTGTTTTGACTTTTTCGATCCGGATTACGGTTTGACCCGTGCGCGGCCCGGCGCAAAATTTTCGATACGATAATCATTTCGGTGAATCAACAAAACTCGTATTCTCGAAAGACGGGATATTATTACATAATTTATATATAATGTGTTTTATAAAAAGCCCGGTTGGGACAATTATCCAAAACTGATATCAAATCGGATCGTTATTGCAGTTACTTAGCGGCTAAGCAACTAATTTAACGATCCAAAATGATCTAGAACGAACCAATATTCTGTAAATATAAACAGCATATTTCTTATTTCATTTTATTCATTTATTCATTTATAACCAGTAAAAATATAGTAATTACAGAGAAAAACCCTAAAAACGATACGTTCTTGGAAATCAAACGCACGAATGAAGGCGTTATCGAACTCCGATTTAGGCGTGTAATATATCAAAACGAAGCTCTCGAAATCTTCTTTCTGAATCAACCATTTTTTTTTGCCCAGAAATCATGGTATTTTTCTGAGTTAATTATTTTATTTCGAATTTATTATGGATTAAATTATGGATTTTTGTTCTTGATGTTTGATATGATTTGATGATTCCATCATGTAGGAAATAATTTTCTGATCATTTTGGTATATCATATGTTTGATTTTGAGTTTCATATCATATAGAAACGGGTGTTTGATTTTCGAAAGTTAAAATTAGGGTTCTTGGGTTGAATGTTCTTAATTGAAAATTGGGGGATTTTGATTCTGGGGTTATTGGATGAATTTAATGATTGGGATAGTTGTATCTTATCATTTGCAATCGATTCCCATATTTAGTTGAACCAAACGATTCCTGGAAGTATCAACCTGAGTTCATGGGTTTATGTATTTTTCGATTTGATTTTCTGAACTATTCTTGAATTGTTCGTTGATATAGTTTACTGGGTTACATTTGTATGAACTCTAGCTTTAATTTCATATATAGAACATTAAGTTTGGTGTAGAAACGAAGCAGCCCGTGTTTTCGCCGGATTACTAACCGGCGAGGAGGCGGTGATTGTCGGAATCGACGATTTGATGCTCGTCAGTGATAATTGTTGTTGGATTGCTTCGCTTCTGAGAGTGCAGAGTTGAAACCCACCCAAAATGAGATTGTTTCGAAGGAAATCGACGGTGACCGGCATTTTTGCCGTCGCCGGGAACTGGGTAGGGACCGCCGGGGTTAATCCCGACTCGATCGGGTTGGGTGACCCGGTTACGACCCGACTCGGTTGAAAAATATACCCGGTTTTGATCCCCATTTACCCTAATTGGATTTCTAAATAGTGTTTCTGGAATTCCCAATCTAATTTTATTTTATAAAAATCAGAAAATTGTTTATTTAATTATTTTAAATTTAGAAAATTATTTTAATTATTTATTTATTCAAAAAAATAGATCAAAATTATTTTATTAATTAATTTAGATTAATTTTAATTATTTTATTTAATTGATTAATTTATAATTAATTGATTAAATAATTTAATTATTTTTAATTGATTTTAATTGATTTAATAATTAGATTTAATTATTTAAAATTAATTTAAAAATTCTAAAAATAGTTTTTAGCTTTAAATATTATTTAAAATTATTTTCAAGACTCGATAATTATTAAAAAATTATTTTAAAGACAGATTCAAGTGTTCGAACTCTGTTATTTAATTATAATATGATTTGGAGACCCATTTTTAATTCCGAAAAATGTTTAAAAATTCATAATAAATCAACCGTTCGTCTGTTTAATACGAAACGAACGCCTCTAGACTCAGAAAAATATTTTTCTTTTATTAAAAATATTTTAGAGACCTAAATTCCTTTGTATCTAAAGGTCGTTTGTTTTATGAATCATTCTATGTCAATAACTGATCGATAAAATATTCTTTTTGACCTGATTTCAATTTTAAACGTATTAAGACCTATCTTTTATCGATTCAACTTATGTGCTACATGAATTACGTGATTACGTGTTATATGATTACATGCCCTATGTGTACGTGTTATGTGGATAATGAGTCAGTGTGTCTTTTAAACATTATCTAATTGAGATGTGATCTTTATCTGTTATTATCGGGCGTGTAGATAATAAGAATAAATGTATAGACTAGACAATTATATATTGTCAGTTCATTGAATAATATTATTTGTGATAGATCTGCATAGTACGAAGCATTTAAAGCCAGACAGGGATTGTAAAAGTAAAGCCTGATTGCATGTAGTAATGAAACGAGTGGATTCAGAATAAAGATAAATCTAAGATAGTAAATTATAAGAAAGGTCAAGTAGCTTGTCAAGAGGAATACAGATGCAACAGGACTGAGTGATATGGCAGCTAGTTAAAGATTAGTAGATTATCAATTGAGGCAAGTATTCCTAACTTTTCTCCTAAAATACTGCAATTATTTATTCGCTCATATTCTAAGTTCAGAATAGTTAACTATTTTATTTTCGCTGCAATTACTCTTATTATGCCAGTTCTTTTCATTGTTGTTCCTATAATTCAATTGCTCTCTTGAGCAAATACCCATTCGTTCGGGTTATTTGCGAACCCTGATTTGGGATTTTTTGAAATCAAAATGATTTGATATCAAAATACTCTACAGGCTGGACGGTTATTATGAGGACCAGTGATGAGCTGGATTCTATGGGTCAGGGATGGACCGGACCCTTAGGCCATAGTTTCCTGGGTACCCCATATGTTGGTTGGGTCTACGCAGTTGGGTATAGATCCGTACTATCTCCTGACTGATCAGCAGGTTATAGTGCATATGTTGGTTTCTAGTGTCTAGTCTAATTTATTGTTGATCGCCATTAACGGCATTCCTTCCCGAATAATTCATAATTACAAATCAAACAAAGAGTTGATTCAAAAAGATGAAACATTGAAACGATCACTGTTCTTTCACAGAAAAATGTGATTATGATTAAAGGCCAATGAGGGCCGACGTTTTGTTCGCTCAATTGTTTTAATGATATAAAAATGTTTCGAAATCATTCAACAATCGTTCCAGGAGTTTCTTTGATCTAATACCTGGAAACCATTGATAATACTTGCTGGGCATTTTTGGCTCACTCTTGCTTTGTGAACTCTTATTTCTTTCAGTATCAAATGAGGACGAAAGTGAATAGCTTTTAATAGACAGCAAAAGTGGTGAGATTCCAGCTAAAGAAATTTGGAGATGTCAGAGTGATCAATACAAGGAAATTAGTAATGAGGTAATGAAATTGTATTTAGATAATGTAAATTTTAGAAGGTTAGATTTTTGTTTCATACTCTATCCTGTAAGGGATCCTGAATATGAGGGGTTATCTGTATATTTATTTTAATATACATGTTTTTATTATTGAAAGTTGTGTAGTGACACCCAATCCTGACCCCGGATTTGGGGGTGTCACACAAGTGCCTTGCCTTCGTCACTTTTTCCTTTCTTGCAGTCAGGAGATATGTGGCCTCCTTCACCACAATTGTAGCATTTGACATTTGAGTTGTCTCCTCTGTCAGACGTTCCTCCTTTGCCTTCAGACTTTCTGAACCCTTTCTTATCAGAACTTCCACTTTTCCTGGAAAACTTCTTTCCCTTTCTGAATTTCCTGTAGGCTATCTTTGTGATACCCTTAACCATAAGAGCACACTGTTGCATCATCTCTGCATCATCATCCATTTCAGGTAAACTTTCAGTTTCTGAATCATCATCATCAGAATATGATGACTCTGAATCAGATTTTATAATGAGAGCCTTTCCTTTGCCCCTTTTTGTGGCAGCCACTTTAGGAGATTCCTCCTCAGCTTTAAGAGCAATTGTCCTTGACTTTCTTCCATGCCTCTTGCTCCTTTGATCCATCTCAAGTTCATAAGTCTTGAGCATACCATAAATTTCATCAAGAGTAGTTTCAGTAAGGTCATAGTTGTCTCTTATGGTAGTAGACTTCAAATCCCAATTTTCAGGAAGAGCTAAAAGAAATTTTAGATTTGAATCTTCAAGATCATATTCCTTGTCCACCAGTGACAGATCATTCAAGAGTTTGACAAACCTGTCATATAAGTCAGTTAATGACTCATCAGCTTTTGAGTCAAAGTGCTCATACTCTTGAGTGAGTATAGTCCTTATGTTCTTTTTAATTGCATCAGTTCCCTGGCATCTTGTCTCCAAAGCATTCCATATCTCCTTTGTAGTCTTGTAATTAATTACCCTGTTTGACATGACATTATCAATGGTACTATACATCAAATGCCTTACCCTTGCATCCTTGGCAATAGATGAGATGTCTTCAGCTGTGTAATCACCTTTCTCCTTTGGTATGGACTTTGCTGGTTGATCAGCAACTGCAACAGAGAGCTTGGTAGGCTTATATGATCCTTCATTAATCCTATCAAGGTATTCTGGATCTGTAGCTTCCAGAAACATAACCATCTTCACTTTCCATATGGGATACTCAGAAGGTCTCAGTATGGGAACCCTAATAGTCTCATATCGACTGTGGGTTTGGGTGTTTTGCATTTCTTGAGTTTTGATGGGCTTAGTTGGGGTTTGTATTTCTTCAGACATGATTGTTTGGATCTTTACTATATATGTGTTAACAGAAAAGCTCTGATACCAATTGTTAGGTCACACAACACTGTAGAAGGGGGTTGAATACAGTGTTTATACAATCAAATCAATTTCAACACAAGTATATAACAAAGATCAAGTATATTCAAATAAACTATGTTACAATAGAACTGTTGTTCTCTCTCAGTGATGAACAAATATCACTAAGAGCTGCTAGGTTACAATGTATAATCTTCTCGATAATGATAACACATATAGTGTAAATCCTAAGTCTGTGTTTATATAGTACACAGTTACAAGATATATTCTAATTGATATGGAATATAATTCTGTCTCCTAAAATATATCAATCAGATATCTTCTACAAGCCTTCTAGTCTTCTAACTGTTTCCATGAATATCTTCTATTGTTTTAGTCCATATCCTCTCCTGTAAATCATCCGCATTCCTTATCTGAAAGTCTTCCCGCACTTAAGTTCTGATATGACCTTAAGTTCTGATATTAAGTTCTGACTTCAGTAAGTCCTGATTTCAGTAAGTCCTGATATGTCCTGTTGTTAAGTTCTGAAAACTAAACACAAATCATATTAGACATGACATCTCAAATATATCTAACATAGAATCCTATCGTTTTAGTTCAAGAATGATTAATTCAAGTTCTTGTTTTTGTTAGTTTTTTTATTCGATTTTCTGGATTTCTGAGAAGATTGTGATGGATTTTAATTATTGGATATGATTGTAGATGGTTAGGGCTTCGCCGGATTTTCCGGCCGTCCCCTACCCCCAGCCACCCTTTGATCTTCAAAGTCCCAACCCCCAAAAACTTGAATCTGATTCTGCCATTTCTTTTATTTTTTTTATTTCAAAATTCATTTCTAAAATTCTAAAAATGATTTATCTTATTTTCAAAAAAATCATTTAGTTATCATTTTGAATTCTAAAATTTATTTTCTTAATTTTTTTAAATTTCTAAAACTATTTTCTTTTATTATTTTCAAAAATCCAATTTGATTTAATTATTTATAATTTATTTTAATTAATTATTTATAAATTTAATTAACTGATTAATTCATTTAATCAATTAATTTTATTTATAAATAGTTAAATAAATATAAATTATTTATAATTAATTCAAATAATTCCTAAAAATTATTTTTAAGCTTTTAAAATTTTATTTTGGTTTTTAAAAATCAATTAATATTATTATTAATTAATTTAATTATATTTAAATTTTATTTTATTCGTAATAAATAAACCGTTCGTTCGTTTAATACGAAATGAATGCGTGTAGACTCATAAAAATATTACGCTTCCAATAAAAATACTTTTGAGGCCTAATTTATTTTATAATGCAATGTCATTTGAATTGTATATCATACTACGTCTGTATTTAATCGTTAAACACTGTGATTAACCTGATTTCAATTCTAATCGTATTGAGACCTATCTGTTGATGATCTGATTTATGTGTTGCATTAAATATATGATTACATGTTATATGAGTACCATGACTACGTGCTATGTGAAATGCATGCTATATGATTACAGTTTTAAATGCCATGCTTAGTTATAAACGATCGGGTAGATATCAAGACGTATAGTTACGTCAATTAAGTTTGGTTCTGTCAATTAAGATAGTCCTTTGATTATAGAATCGAGTAGCAAGGAGTGCGGTCAAGTGTTAGACGGAGATAGTAGCCAGCAGCTATAAGTAGAGTTTGTTTCGCTGTATTTATTATATTATGGTTAATCGGTTAGTGACCCACAAATCTAGACCCTGAGTTTGGAGGGCGTCACACATATCATCTACGGGAGTCAACAAATTCGGGGTCAGGATTGGGTTTCTCCACATAACTTTAAATAATATTAATCTATTTATTAAAATAAATATACAGATAACCCCTCAATTCCGGATCATCTACAGGTTATAATATGAAACAAGAATCTAACCTTCTAAAATTTATAACAACTTAATAAAATTGTATTACCTCTTTACTAACTTCCTCGTCTTATTCACTCTGACATCTCCAACTTCCTGCAGCTGGGATCTCTCCAATTTTGCTTTATATTAAGAGCTATTCACTTTTATCCTCATTTGATACTGAAAGAAATAAGAATTCACAAAGCAAGAGTGAGCCAAAAATGCCCAGTAAATATCATAATTGGTTTCCAGGTATTATGATCAAAAGGAACTTCCGAAAGTAATCTTTAAAAGATTTTATTAACATCTTTATTTATTAAAATAGTTGAGTGAATAAAACATCGGCTTTTATTAGCCTTCAATTATAGATAAAGAAAATCAACGAACAGTCCCATGATTCATTTCCTGAATCACTTCTTTTTTCGGTTTTGTAATCATAAATCTTTCCAAGAAGGAATGTCGTTAATGGTGATCAACAATAAATTTGACTAGACACTAGAATCAACACAGTACTATAACCTGCTGATCAATCAGGTATAGTACGGACCTATGCCCAACCGCATAGACCCACATCATATCAAGGCACGCATGCCCATTTCTGGCCTCCATAAAGAAAAGGTCCGGTCATCTCGGACCCTTAGGGTCCAGCTCATTCCTGGCACTCATCGTAACCATCCAGTCCTTTGAGTATTTTGATGAAAACCATTTTTGGTTAAACCATCACGATTCAGGGTTCGCAAACAACCCGGAACAATAGGTATTTGCTCAAGAGATCACAATTCATAATAAGGAACAAGAACAAAAAGGTATTTGCATAATTAAGAGTAATTAAAGCGAAATGTAAAACATTTAACTATTCTAAATTTAGAATAGGGAAGAAATACTTGCCTCAATTGATCCACTTTCTAACTTTTAATCACCATTCTATGTTCACCTCTACTCTGTATCCACTCGTCTCATTACCACACATAATCAAGAGTTACTTTCACTATCACTGTCTGGATTTAAATGGCTCCAACTATATATATCTATCATAAAAGATAATATTTCAATTAACAGATAATATGTAATTGTCTATTATACGTGTATCCTTATCGTCTACTCACCCGACAATAACAGATAAGAATTATATTTAATCATATCAAATTTAATAGACACGCACAATTTATATAATATTATGACAACCCGGGTCAAATCCCGAGTCTTTTTCAAAAACCAGGTCAAGTCCCGATTACGAGTCCGAAATAAGCCGAAGTATACTGTCCCGAGTGCAGCCAACTTGGGTTACGACAAGCCCACCACAGGCCCCCAAAAGATCATGATTTGTTGGTACACATAGTAGTAGTACTTCACCTTATAAACTAAACAGAAGCCCCAAATCTCCTCGATGTGGGACTAGGGTGTTACAAACATGTAGACACATAAGGCACGTATCATGTATTTCATATGACATATAACTCATTTCGTCAAAACATTCGACTCGTTGCGTTTAAAATTAAAATCGAGTCGAAATACAGCTTTTTGATAGTTATGTGACTTAGAAACATTTACAAAATCAAGTGACCTTTCAAAATGAAAGATTTTATGTCTCGAAAGTATTTTTAATAGAATCAGGATATTTTTTTGAGTCTAGTCGCGTTTGTTGCGTATTAAACAAACGAACGATCTATTTATTATGAATAAAATAAGAATAATTCAATTAATAATAATATTAATTGAATTTTAAATACCTTTATATAATTTCTAAAAGCTCAAAATGATTTTTAAATCATTATTTGGCTTAATTATAAATAATTACATTTTATTTAATTATTTATAGATAAAATTTAATAATTAAATGAATTAATCAATTAATTAAATCCATAAATAATTATTTAAAATATATTATAAATAATTAAATCAAATTTTAGATTTTTGAAAATAATAAAGAAAATAATTTTCTTGAATTAAAATAAGTTAGTTAATCATTTAGAATTTATAAATGATTTTTGAATTATTAATAAAAAGAAATCTCCAAAAACAGTTTTCCAGGTTTTGTTTCTCAACCAAACGGATCAAACGGAGGTCTCCTGAAGAACAGGGGCGGCAGACCTCAAGAACAGGTCCGCTGAAATCTGGGTAACCCAGAAACCGAGGGTCGTTCCGGTCGCCGGAAAACCGGCCTGAAATGCATAAAACGAACTCATTTGGCTCAGGAATTATTGCCAAACCATTCCTTGAAACCCCATAATTCCATAAACACCAACTAATACTTCATATCATCCCAAGATTTCAATTTCCAAAAACCACATCAAAATCAACAAGTCATATGGGGAATTAAAGCTCTAGACCTATAGAATCTAACCCTTTTATCCATATCATCTAACAACCAACAATCAAAACCAAAAATTGAATTAAAATTTTATAAAAACTCATTGAACCTGACTTAGTACTTCTAGGAATCATCTGATGCAAATAATTATACAAATCGATTACAAATTACATCAAGAAGCTATTCCAAACATCAAAATCAATCAATAATCCCAAAATCAAAAACCCCCAATTCGAACATAGACCCTAAAATTTTGAAATTAAAATTTACTAACCTGAGGTATGATTTGATGATATAATTGGATAGAGCTCTTTTTTTATCGTAGATAACCCGCAGCCGTTACCCTTCGGGTGGGAACTGGATAAACCCTACGGGCTCACATAATAGCCTTCAAACCACGTGAATCAAAGTAAATCGCATTTAAGCGACAGGCTCTGGCTCAGGAGGCATAATCATAAATTCTCCTCCTGTACTCGAACCTGTGACCAAGAGGATAGTTATCCCCTCTTTAACCAACTGAGCCAACCCTTGAGGGCTGGATAGTGCTCATCATAGGAGTAAGTTTGGTTACAAACATGATACGATTTGCTTTCCAAATCTCTGCAAAATCATGGTTTGATTCCAAGAACAGTTCTTAAAACCCTAACCCTAATTTGAGAGGAAAATTAAAATCTATTTATAGTTAAAAAAATTATACCCCCAAAGTATTTAGGGCCTAATTATATCATTTGATAACAATAATTAGCCCAAAATTAATAATTAAAAGGGAATAATTTTTAATCCAGTGAATACAAAAATTATGTCAAAATTTCCCAAAAATTACGAATAATCCAAATATGCGAAAATATTGAATATATATATCAGTCCCACAATTTTATAAAAATAAATATATGATTTTTGTGGGCTTTGACGTCCTGGTAGGGGCCTAGAAAAATCATTTTTCACAAAACGAGACCTTTTCCAAATTAACTAGATGTTAATAAAGCCAATTGCTCTATACGAAATATCATCTATTAAAACGAAACCTAAATAATATAACTTTTAATATAAATCCATTTAAGCCGTGATAAAATATCAGAAAATAACCCGAACCACATAGAAACATGTAGCACATAACAGGTAACCTTTTATAATCAATCATAATTTATAATATCATAAATCACATAATACTCATTTAATATAACACAAAACAGTCAAATTTCTCGGTCGTTACATCCTTCCCCCTTAAAAGAATTATGTCCTCAGAATTATACTACGGAACAAATAATGATACGTTCAAATATCTCACTTCCATTTCTCATGTTGACTTCTCAACCTTAAAATTCCTTCACAGAACTTTAACTCACAATATCAATTATTTGTCACAGCCTTTTGCTGACATAATATTCTATCAGTTGTTTATACAACCTAACTCGAGTTAACATCATGTATATAACAAAGCTATATTACTCTCCTTGAGTGCAAACATATATATATACATCTTATGCACATGCTACGCATGTGGTGGTAAAGCTAACTCACTCAAAATCTTTCTTTGTATCTTACTATCTCAAAAAGACCAACAAAACGCATACTAAACTTCGTTTTCTTGCTAATTCTAGTTAACCGTGTTTATGAACGCTTTCAACATTTACTGGTTCTTTAATCTCATTCTCCCCGCATTTGTTTTTCGTTTAATCAGCCTCATTTATAACTTCTTTTAAGCATATTCGAAGCTCTATAATCATTTCCTTTTTCTTCCCATCCATCTGTGAATGGTATACTGAGATCATGGCATATTCAGTTTCTAACATTTTTGAAATTAACTCCAGAATTAAGAAGAAATGAGAAAATCTCGACTGGATACGATCAACACATGAATTTATTATAATATAATAATTTCCTTCAATTACACCTGAATTTCTCGAGTCATCGATGATTAGCCAAGTTCCTATTTTTAGCTCTGCCCTACCTGGTTCCCATTCATCCACGGGTGGCATATAATGTTCCGGTTTAGTGTGTTACACAACATTCTCAATACTTCTGCCAATACCTTAAATCAAGTAATACTATCGATCACACTTGAATCCGATGACGTACCACAATCTCTTCAAGTAGCAATGACTCACTTATCGGATAAACTGCTTATTAATAAAAGAGAATAATTAGGTTTGGATAACCTATCAATAATAATTTAAATGACGCTTCCTTAACGAGTTGTACTCTTTTTTCGAAATGATTACAATTATATATCTCTCCTTTGATACTAGCCTTGATTCTTCGGTAGTTATAACATTTACTTACATGTTCTACCATCTTGTTAGGTCCAAAAGAGTTAAACTCAAAAAACGAAATAAACAAACACAAAGAGATTACAACTTCGGTAATAATTCTTGTTATTAATAAATTAACCCATAAAGGGTTGCTTACAACTCCAAATATAAATGATTCGAAGCAACAAATATAGAGAGAACCTTAAACAATAACTATCAATCTAGGGTTTTATCTATCACTCTAAGAATTTAAAGCTTTTATCAAATGATATTAAATACAATCAAAGAAGTTTTAAATAATGAGTGTTACAAGTTTGTAAGGATTTAAATGCAAATAAATAAATATTAATAAATAAATAAATTAAATAAATAAATGATATTAAATACAATTAAAGAAGCTTTAAATAATGAGTGTTACAAGTTTGTAATGCAAATATTGATGTTTAATTAAACAAATAAATGAATTGGATTTCATTTATTCATTTAATGAAAAATCAAATATTAATTTTTTTATTTAAAATCAATTGTTGATGCAAAATTATATAAATAAATGATTTGATTTCCATTTATTCAATTAATAAGAAATCAACCATTGATTAAAATAAATCCTGTAAATTCTCGTGTTGTAGTCCTCAGTATCTTCAATCCTTCTAATCTTTTAAATTACCGGGTTTTCCTAGTTTAAAATATTTCCAGTCTTCTCGAGTACCAAAACCACTTAACAGGTATTTCTAAAAATAATACTCAGTTTCCTTTCACGGATCACTGACGTCTAGTGCAAGGGTCTGGTTCACAGACGACTAGTTCCTCTCTCATGACTTCATATTATACCCGTACAATCCACTGTTAAGTCTTCTACCAAATATAACCAACTTCACCAGGAATCCTTGAGGTCTTCACACTGATCATGATAACTGCTTTGAATAACTCCAACCTTATTCCTCCGATGCCTAAACATATTAATGAACTTTATATGGATCACTATTAACGTCTTCTTCACTGCAGCTAACAAAACCTTTGTGTATAGGCCCAATAAATAATCTGTAGTAATTCTTGTAGAACATAGATTATTTCAAAGTCCTTGTTCTATGTTGAGTTATCCAAACCATTATTGTTGAGTTATACATAAAACTTCAATCTTGCTCAACAATCTCCCCCTATTTGACTGTTACACCTGACGGTCAAATAATAATGAAGAAGCCTAAGTTTGTAGGATAACTCAACTAACCATAACCAAAAATCTTCAATCAGCCTTCAACTTTCAATCCTGGACTTGGAAATAATACTATCTTATATCTACCGCATCTTCTATACACATTCAGCTTCAATAGAGAACAGATTTTTTTGCCCCTTATGTAAAGTTGCAGATAGATACATCTTCCAAATACTCAAATATTGTCTTCAATAATCTTCAGATTTTCCCATAAAGCTCACATAAAACATTTTAGAACTCAGAAAATTGAAACCCAATAGTTGAGTAATCCTTCAAAATGTACCTAGAGTAGAACCTTAGGATCAACTAACCAAGTGAAGAAATTATTTGGTAACCATTCCTCATAGTGCAAGTGTGTGATTTCCGTTTAGTGATCTCACAATGTGTTTCACTCCACTCTACACTCAAGTGTTTGTCACTCAGTCTCACAGTGTGTCACTCACTCAAAGCTCCAAACATCCAAGTGTGCCTTCAAGGAAATCCTTTTCATAGAAAAGTTGCATTCCACCTTCAAGGATGTAAACTCTCAGTCAAGAGATTCAGAAATGTTCCTTCTAAGAGGGGAAATTAGGATTCTTTTAAGTGGCGGAATTCCTGATATCCCTGAACATGCATGAAGAAGTATACCTCATAAACTCGTCAGATAATATCTGAGTCCTCATTTACAAGTTGCAATTTTGACCAAGTCAAAATCATTTCCAGATTTGAATTCTGGGAAGATAACCAATGATCAATGATATGCCATTAGGGATCAAAGATTTCTTCTAAAGTCTGTGAGGACTTATCAGAGTCTCCCAGATCTCAACCCAAAAGATCAGAGTCCAAGATCATTTCACATATCATATACTAGGGTCTGATAATTAAGATCGAGCAACTTCTAGAATCAAAAGTTCTCATTGAAAATCATAGATAAAGAATAGAAACTTGATCCGGGATTTTAACCATTGCCATTGACCTTTATTGTGCATATGTTGTGCACTTGATGATTTCATAAACAAAACACCTAAGTAGATTTTACTTAGTGAAATAATGTAGCACTCGACGGATAAGAATTATAGTCCCGACGGATAACTCATTATAGTCTTGATGGATGATGACTTATTATCCATCGAGTGAGTAGCTTATGTAATAATGAGTCTGTAGCACATTTCTGTATACACCTTTGTATAGATTCTGTAGTAGCATATAAGTTATGTTGACTTTAACTAGATATGCAGAATAGGTTGATTAATTATACATAAATGATGTCTTGTAATTCTGCATAAGTGAAATGAAGTCAAGTGCCAAAATAGCTACCGAAGGATGATTAACAAAGCCATCGACGGATGATCAAATGGCTATCAACGGATGTTTAATATAGCAGTCGACATGTGATCAATGAAGCCATCAACGAATGATCATAAAGTCGACGGATGATCATGTACCCAACGGATAAAGAATTCAAACATCAGTTGACAGTGACAACTGGTCACATGCGTCGAGATGTATGCAAATGGAATGAGGAAGCCTATTAACTGGGTAATAGAGAACAAAGTAGCAAAGCATAAAAACTGATAGTTTTTATGATGATTCTATCTTTTGAATTTGTAATCTTGGTAATATATAAACCAAGAAAGTAGCAAATAGAAAAGAGGATCTGAGATACAAAAAGTGAGAAACATTTGTAAGCAGAATTATTAGCATTTCTCTGTATTCTCAGTAGTTCAAATTTGTAAGCAGCTGTGAGCATTCTTGCACACAGAGTTCTCTCGATATAATATATATCTCTGGTGGAATTTTTTAAATCCACCAGAAAGTTTTTAAAGACTCTTGTTTTTAATTACTTATGTTTTGATTCAATTAAGTTTTTATTCCGCATTGTGCTAATCAAAACACTTATATCTGTATTCGAGTTTGAATATTTTTATTTTAAGAAAAAGGTTCAAGAATTCCATTTAACCCCCCTTCTGTAATTCTTGCTATATTGTTAAGGGACTAACAATTGGTATCAGAGCAAGCTATTAATCTACAAAGAGTTTAAAGATCAAAATAATTCAGCAAGATGAACAAGAAGGATGTTGGAGTCAAGATTCATTTTCTAGATAAAGATAATTACCATCATTGGAAGGTAAAGATGCATCTTCCTATGCTTTCTCCAGATGAGGCCTATGTGGACTGCATAGAAAGAGGCCCTCATATTCCAATGAGAGCTGCAACAGGAAACGAGCCATCAGTTCCCAAACCAAGGCATGAATGGTCTGATCCTGACAATGAACAAGTCAGGAAGGATAAAAAGGCCATGAATATTCTGTTTAATAGAGTTGATGCAGACATGTTTGACAACATTATCAACTGCAAAACTGCCAAGGAAGTCTGGGATATTATACAGATAATCTTGATGGCACTGAGCAAGTTAGAGAAAATAAGATGCAGCTCTTGATTCAGCAATATGAGCATTTTCACAATGAGGAAAGTGAGTCTCTCACTGACATTTTTAGTAGGTTTCAAAAACTACTAAATGCTCTTAAGTTGCATGGAAGACTATATCAGACTAAAGACTCTAATCTGAAATTCCTTAGATCTCTTCCAAAGGAATGGAAACCAATGACAGTCTCATTAAGAAACTCACAAGATTATAAGGAGTTTACTTTGGAGAGACTGTATGGCATCCTGAAAACCTATGAGCTTGAAATAGAGTAGGATGAAAGGATGGAGAGAGGAAAGAAGATAGGAGGATCCATTGCACTAGTTGCTGATTTGGAAAAGGAGAAGGAAGTGAAGATGGAAGCTGTTGAATCAACTTCAAAGGTCTGTGACAACAAGGGCAAGGGGCTTGCAGTAGAAAGTGAAGATTTATTGAGCCAAGATGACATGGAGGACATTGATGAGCACCTAGCATTTCTTTCCAGGAGATTTGTCAAGCTCAAGTTCAAGAAAAACTTTGGAGCAGCCAAGCCAAATAGAAACATGGTGGATAAGTCAAAATTCAAATGTTTCAAATGTGGCTTGGCAGGGCATTTTGTCAATGAGTGTAGAAAGTCAGATTCCAGTAAGAAAAAGTTTGAGTCTGTGGATTATAAGCAAAAATACTTTGATCTACTCAAACAAAAGGAAAGGGCTTTTATTACACAAGAAAATGACTGGGCAGCAGATGGTCTGGATGAAGATGAAGATGTCAGCTATGTCAATCTAGCCCTAATGGCCAAGTCTGATGAGACAGAGACAAGTTCCTCAAGCAATCAGGTAATTACTACAAACCTTGCACACTTATCTAAAGCTGAGTGTAATGATGCCATAAATGACATGTCTACAGAATTATATCATTTTCCTGTTACACTTAAGTCTCTTACTAAAGAAAATGCTAAAATCAAAGAAAACAATCTATTTTTAAGTGAGAGGAATAATGTGCTTGAGTCTCAGTTTATTGATTTTGAGAAATTAAGAATTGAGTGTAAGATTGCTAAGGAGGAATTAACCGAGTCCTTGAAAAAGGAAGAAATTTTAAAGAAGCGGCTCTAGCGTGAACAAGAGGTGATTAAAGCTTGGAAAACATCTAGGAATGTCCATGCTCAAATCACCAAAGTTCAAGGAATCGAGTTCATTTGTGATGAAGCCGGGAAAAAGAACAAAGAGAAACTAGAACTTAATTTGGTAGATGGACTGCTAACAAATGTAGACTCGACGGATGATGAGGACTATTCATCGGATAACAAAAAGTGTTATTCATCGAATGATGAAAATCCTCATCCGTCGACTGTGAGCAAGCCCATTAGCAAGGCCAAACTAGTTAAGCTAAATGAGAAGTATGGGTCTGTTTCCAAGAACTTTGTTTCAGGAGAGTCAAGTCAAGTTAAGAAAGGGAAAAAGGCTAATGTTGGTCACATGACTGTCAAATAGTTAAGTGACAGACTTGAGAAAATTGAGGTAAAAACAGAGACTAAAAGGAAAAACAATAGGAATGGTAAAGTAGGGATTAACAAACACAATAACTACACACCTGATAAATATGCTCCTAGAAAAATCTGTGTCAAGTGTGGTAGTGTAAATCATTTATCTGTTAATTGCAAATCTGCCATGCCTACTCCCATGTCCGTTCAGTCTCAATTTCCTAACATGAATGCCATGCCTCCCATGCCTGTTAATGCTATGCCTACACAGAACATGAATGCACAGTTTGCTAATATGCTATTTGCACCTAATCCTTATTATGCTGCATATAGTATGCCACAAATGCCATTTAGCATGACTTACTAGAATAACATGTTTACACCAAGCATGCCATTTCCTGTTAGTCATAATATGCATGATAATTTTGTTGCAATGAATGGTTTCAAAGGTCCAATCCAAATGACTAAGGTTGAATCTAAAATTCCTAAGTCAAATGAGATAAGGCCTAAGAAACAGAAAAAGAAAGCTAACAAGGCAGGACCCAAGGAAACTTGGGTACCAAAATCAACTTGATTTGATTTTGATGTGTGCAGGGAAACAAAAAGAATCTTTGGTTCTTGGATAGTGGTTGTTCAAGACACATGACTAGTGATTCTACCCTGCTCACAGAGTTTAAGGAGAGAGCTGGCCCAAGTATTACTTTTGGAGATGACAGCAAGGGTTATACTGTGGGATATGGCTTGATTTCAAAGGATAATGTCATCATTGAGGAGGTTGCCTTAGTGGATGGTCTCAAACACAATCTGTTGAGTATCAGCTAGCTTTGTGACAAAGGCAATTCAGTAACCTTCAACTCAGAAGCCTGTGTTGTGACTAATAAGAGAAGCAACAAAGTGGTTCTCACTGGTGTGAGAAGAGGAAATATGTACCTAGCTGATTTCAACTCAACTAAAGCAGAATCTATAACTTGTATTCTCAGTAAAGCAAGTCAGGATGAAAGTTGGCTATGGCACAAGAAGCTATCCCATTTAAACTTCAAGACCATAAATGAGCTTGTAAAGAAAGAACTGGTAAGAGGCATTCCTCTAGTGGAGTTTTCAAAGGATGGACTGTGTGATGCCTGCCAAAAAGGGAAGCAGATCAAAGCATCATTCAGGAAGAAACTTGATTCAACAATTGAAGAGCCTTTGCAACTACTTCATATGGATTTGTTTGGACCAGTCAATGTATTGTCCATCTCAAGGAAAAGATTTTGCCTAGTAATTGTAGATGACTTCTCAAAGTTCTCTTGGACATATTTTCTAAAGTCTAAAGATGAGGCTAGTGAAATCATCATCAATCACAAAAGGCAAGTCAACAGTCATCCTGATTTCAAAGTTAGAAGAATCAGGAGTGACAATGGAACTGAGTTCAAGAATTCTGTCATGAGAGCATTTTGTGAGGAAAATGGGATTCTGCATGAGTTTTCAGCAGCAAGGACTCCACAACAGAATGGAGTAGTGGAAAGAAAGAACAGATCACTTATTGAAGCTGCAAGGACAATGCTTGAAGAATCTAAACTTCCAACATATTTCTAGGCTGAAGCTGTAAATACTGCATGCTACACTCAGAACATTTCTCTGGTTAATCAAGCAAGATGCATGACTCCCTATCAATTGTTCAAGAACAAGAAACCAACTCTAAACTTTCTTCATGTCTTTGGCTGCAAATGCTATATTCTGAGAAATCAAACTGATCAAAATGGGAAGTTTGATGCTAAAGCAGATGAAGGATTTTTTGTTGGATATGCTGTTGGTAAAGCATATAGAGTCTACAATCTAAGAACCAACATGATTACCATGAGAGCCTCAAATTCGACAATGTGGAGATGGTTAGTGATGACAGTGATGATGAAAGTGATCAAGAAATAGTGTCTAAGGATAATGCAGACAAATCTACTACCAATGAAGCACAAAACTCAGCATCTGTCGAGTTGCATAATGCTTCATCCGTCAGGAGACAACCTGCCTCATCCATCGGTACTCAAAATTCACCATCCGTCAGGTTATCAAAAGGAGCAGGAGGTCTAGACAGATCACCTATAGAAAGTTCCCCTTTCTCAAATCAAAGATCCACAAACTCAGGGGGAGTTTCTAGCAATCAAAACTCAATCACACATCAAGACAACTATGAGGTCTCTTCATCTAGAGCTAATCTTCCTCAACAAAGGAAATGGACAAAAGATCACCCCTTTGAGATTATCATTGGTGATGTTTCTTCTAGAGTTCAAACAAGAAGAGCAACTCAGGAAGAATGTCTATACAACAGCTTTCTTTCCAAGGAAGAACCAAAGAAGGTCGAAGAAGCTTTGTTGGATCCTGATTGGATTTTAGCTATGCAGGAGGAGCTAATCCAATTTGAAAGGAATAATGTATGGAAGCTGGTATCCAAGCCTAAAGAAAAGAATCCAATAGACACCAAGTGGGTATTCAGAAACAAGATGGATGAAAATGGCATAGTAGTCAAGAATAAAGCTAGATTGGTTGCTAAGGGCTATTGTCAGCAAGAAGGAATTGATTTTGATGAAACATTTGCTCCTGTTGCAAGACTTGAAGCCATCAGAATCTTCTTAGCCTATGCAGCCCATGCCAATTTCAAGGTCTATCAAACGTATGTCAAAAGTGCCTTTCTGAATGGAGATTTGGAGGAAGAAGTTTATGTCAGTCAACCTCCTGGTTTTAAAGATCCAAATTTTCCAGAATATGTCTATTATCTTCTGAAAGCACTTTATGGACTGAAGCAAGCACCTAGAGCCTGGTATGACACACTTTATCAAAGTTCCTTTTGGAAAATCACTTCACAAGAGGTACTGTAGATAAAACTTTATTTTTCAGAAATGTTAATGGCTTTAGTATACTTGTTCAAATTTATGTAGATGATATTATTTTTGGCTCTACAGATGAGAAACTTTGCAAAAAGTTTGCCAAATTGATGCAAAGTAAGTATGAAATGAGCATGATGGGAGAACTAACTTACTTTCTTGGTTTACAAGTTAAGCAAGTTAGTGATGGAATATTCATTAGTCAAACTAAATATATTTTTGATCTTTTAAAGAAATTTGATCTAATGGATTGCACATCTGCAAAAACTCCGATGGCCACTGCAACTAAGCTTGAATTAAACACTACTGAAAAGTTTGTGGATACTTCAAGTTATAAAGGTATGGTTGGCTCACTTCTGTACTTAACAGCTAGTAGGCCAGATATAATGTTTGCTACTTGTTTATGTGCTAGATTTCAGGCTGATCCTAGAGAATCTCACTTGATAGCTATTAAGAGAATTTTCAGATATCTCAAGGGAACACCAAACCTTGGCATTTGGTACCTTAGAGATTCTGGTTTTGATCTAACTGGTTATTCAGATGCAGATTATGCAGGTTGTAAAATTGATAAAAAGAGTACAACAGGAACCTGTCAATTTCTAGGAAACAAGCTTGTGTTCTGGTTCAGTAAAAAGCAAAATTCAGTTTCTACTTCTACAGCTGAAGCTGAATATATTGCTGCTGGCAGTTGCTGTGCACAGATTTTATGGATGAAAAATCAATTGCTAGACTATGGTTTGCAAGTTGAGAGAATTCCTATTTTCTATGATAACACAAGTGCAATTGCCATCACTGAAAATCCAGTGCAACATTCAAGGATAAAGTACATAGATATCATGTACCATTTCATAAGGGAACATGTAATGAACGCTACTGTGGAACTACATTTTGTTCCAAGTGAGAAGCAACTTGCAGATATCTTTACCAAGCCACTGGATGAATCCACCTTTTCAAGGTTGGTAAGTGAGTTAGGTATGCTTAATTACTCTTAAATCTATCTGAGTTATTTTGCAAGTTGAAATGCAGCCAGAAAGTTAATTGATTTTTCAATTCTGGATGAAATTTTTGGCTAAGTCAAAATTTACATCTCGACGGATGACCCTTATCCATCGAGTTTGGTCATCCGTCGACCCACTATTTGCAAAATAAAAATCAACTACTTTTCTGGAATATCTTATGTCTCGACGGATAACAGTTTATCCTCATCCGTCGAATTGTCTTAATCTGAGCCGTTACTTCCCTGTGCATTATCCATCGAGTATACTTATAGTTTGTAAGCATTACACGACGGATAATGGGTGAAATTTTTACAGTTTATTTTTAAACGGCTATTTTAGGCAATTTCTATTGGTTAATTTACTTTACTTTATTATTTTTATCAGTTATTTTTGAGATAGTATAAAAGCTTATTTCATTGCAATTATTTTCTTCTATCATTCTCAAATTCAATTGCTCTAATTTCATTCTCTCTCAAGCAATTATTCTCCTTCTCTTCAAGCTTTCATTCTCTAACAATGGCACCTGTAGTAAAGATTATGTCTCAAACTGGGTTCATTTATGAGAAGAACAATTTCACTATATTGGTCAATAAGGGTATTCAGCAATCAGAGGACTACCACAAGATGATGGACTTTGTGAAGAATTGCAAGCTCAATTACGCCATACTGGAATCACCCACAATCTTCTGTGAAGTTGTTGAGGAGATGTGGATCACTGCTATCTACAACTCTACTGACAAGACCATCACTCTAACCATCAAAGGTAAAGAATTCTGTATCAACAGTGATGTGATAAAAGCATGTTTCAAAATTCCTGACACATGCATATTCCCTTACTGTTTTAATAGGAATACACCAATGCGTATTCTTTGTCTTTTAAAAAATGAATTCATAATTTTCTCTCTCGCATGAGAGTCTGCCGCCCTAACTTCACCTAACCCTAGCCGCCCTACCTTCTTTTTAACCTTTTCTACCTATCTCTATGTCCATATTCATCTTCATCTTCTTCTTTTATTCACTTTTTCTTTAATAAAATCGAGATTTGTTTTACAAAACTCGAAAAATCCATTATAATTCTTAACTTTAGTTTTCAGATCTATTAAGGTAAGAGTTTGGATTTTATAATAAAATTCAGTTTTTGGATTCAAAATCTCTGATCTAACAACATATTACAAATTGGTGTTATTCAGAGATTTTTGAATTTTGAGTGTTTTTTCGTATTGTTCTGTTTAAGTTATTATTTGTGTGTTTGATTGTCTCGCTTTGTGCGATGTGCTGGTTGTGTTGAAAATGAATTGGATGGTGTATTGGGAGATCTGAATATCTCGCATCAACAACACTTTCGGCAGGTGTATAGCTGGTGTCCGACAGTAAGATAGCTGGGGTGCGTTTGGAACGGTGGTGAAAATCACATGTGCTCATCTCTCACAAAAAATATTTGTTCATAACATGAGGTCTCTAAACTCAGTTGTTGCAACTGAGTCCTCTGAACATTGCAATATCAATCGAAATAATGTGAGTGATAGTACATATAGCTCCTGGAAGGATCACTCCTAAACTCCTAACTCCATATAACTCCTGTAAGGACTACTCCTAGACTCCCAGATCTATATAGCTCCTGAAAGAACTACTCCTAGACTCCTAACTCTATATAGCTCCTGGAAGGACTACTCCCAGACTCCTAACTCCACGCAGCTCCTGGAAGGACTAGTCCTGCACACTACCAGTCATGACTGACCCAGTCCCACAAGACAAACCTTGATAAATCTTAGCACGTGAGACACTGGCCCAAGCACATGATGGGGACAGCTGTCACACATCAAGCATGAGAATAATTAGGGCACGTGTCAGAGGATCCTCAGAACATTCCTCAGCCAGTCCCGCACTGACATGTGTAAAGCATCCACTCCAGCCAGGTGTCCTCCGCTCCCAGAACCAATGGCTACAATCTAAAGATACCAACCCCAAAACCCTACCCTTGGGCTATAAGTAGCCCAAAAAGGTGAGTTTTGGGGTTAATCACTCTCTCACACTTATATACACACACAACAACCCTTCATTCATATCTATCTTACTCTCGTACCGGAGGCGTCGCGGGACCCAAACCCCCCTTGTGGTCTTGTTTTGTAAGAACCCCACCACAACTACACCTCTACAGCGGAAAAGGGTTCAGGCACGGCGTCGAAGGAGCAGCCCCGCCACCAGGAGTTATCAGTGAGGGTCAATTGTGAAGTTACTGTTTTCGGGGAAGATGCGTACTTGATTGTCCGGGAAACCATTAACTTCAATTTTAATTTTCAAAATATATATATTCAGTTTGTAAACCAATCCGGAAACAAAACAGCTAATTATTTAACTCTATTTATTTTTAAACCTGGTTGCATAATCAGTTAGGGGTTTATCCCGATTGAATCTCTTTCAAGTCATTAATAAAATCAGCTTTAAATTTGGCAAAAAAAAAATTGAATGCGCAGATTTAGAATACATACATATTTAGTGAAAATTTTGGGCATGTACTAGTGAAAACCGGAAAGTAGCGTATATCGGACATTCTTTCTTATATTTTTCTCTTTGATAACTTTAAGTTGTAATGATAGTTATTTATTTTTTTTTGCTTCGAATTGGTTAAATGATGATTTCGTTTTCTTTTGGTTACGACTCTTATTGATTTCCTTTTCTTTCTGTATCATCAATATTATACGTCAACAGTTTTGACTTTTCAGTTTGATTTACCGAACTAAAATATATCTACCAAACAAAATTCCAAATTCAGATAGACAAACCGGACGTTCACTTGTCTTCACATGTGCAGGTTTATATTACAGGCACACAAACACACTGATACTAACTCCTTTGAAATTCCAGGCTACACAGCGTACATTTTCTGCTTATTACTCGCACAGTATTCACAGACATAAAACATCACAACTCCACATATTCAAGACACAGTTATCATCATGAACCAACCAAAATTCGTAATTTAGTACCAGTTCAGCGATAACTACGGTAACTAGGATTATACATGCAGCTCTCCGCAAACTTCACCAAATTTTCAGGCCGAGGTAGTCGTGTTGCTACACCTGACAAACATTTATTCATCTAATTTTAGATAGGTAGTGAAAACTGCTACACCAACCAAAATGTTTCAACCTGTCATGTAATTTATGATTTTTTTTTTTTGTCTTTTGTGTCTAGTCCAAATTGTAATATTTTGAACAAAATCTCCGCAAATTGAACCCCCTCCCACCGGCCAATTACAGTATTTTTAACCACAAGAAAAGTACTAACCAATTTCGTATGCCTTAGCAGCTACACTAGCTGCAACATGCGCAGATATCTTCCGTATATTAGGAATTGGTGGGTAAATCATTCCCTTTTGGCAGTCCTCTTCTGTTACCTCACCAGCCAACGCTTCAGCTATTTCAAGCCAAAGTATAAATCAGAAACATAGATATGTATTTCAGTGGTGGAGTACAAAAATTGACGGGCATAGTCTACCCAAGTTATTGTTTACTTACAAGCTGCAAGAAGCATTTCCTTGTGCACACGAATTGAACCAGACATGACCAACCCAAGGCCGAATCCAGGGAAAACATAAGCATTGTTTGCCTAAGAAACGAAAATTCTGAAAATCTTAGTGATTCCATCTCCAAGTGCTGTCTTATTTTTTACATAATAAAAACGACATGTGATATTAACTTCCAGGACCTGTCCAGGAAAGAAAACTTTTCCTTTATACTCTACGGGGTTAAATGGGCTCCCGCTAGCAAAAATTGCTCTCCCCTGTGACCCAAAAAATAATGAGTTGTTCAGTGAGACTTCTTTGAAATTTTTCACTCGATAATTTCTAATGATGAAGATTGACAGATAAGATGAAAAATGAGAATCTTTGCCTCACCTCCGTCCAGTAATAAGCTTCCTCAGCAGTGCACTCAGATTGAGTGGTTGGATTGGAGAGTGCCATAATAAGAGGTTTCTGCATGTTACTAGTTTTTAGACAAGCCAGACTCAAAATACTCACTCAATGACATGTGGATGTTACTTGTACACTGAGGGAAAGCATAGTAGAATGAAACCTTATTCAGGGAGGCCATAGCTTCAATGACCTCCTTTGTAAAGGTCTTTCCCTGCCCAGATGTGCCGATTAAGGCTGTGGGCTTGATAGCCTGAAGTGTTTGAACGATCAAGAAACAAACAGAATTACTCACATGACTGATAACTCAGACAATATGTACTGTTAATTCAGACATAAAACAAAAGGCCGGCACATGAGACCTTGACAATATCCACAAGATTTGTAAGAGGTTCGTGGTCATGAGCCCAAGGCTTTTTGAAGAGCTGGAGCGATTCCATACGAGAACTAACTATCAAACCCTGTGAGCAAAGTCACCAATTGTCAAAATAATCTAAACTAGTAAGACAATTTGTTCTCCTAATATATAATTTTCCGACCTTTGAGTCTACAAACCAGATCTTTTTACGGGACTCATCCAACGGAAGTTTTGCCTGCATGAAGAAATTAAGATTGAATAGTACAAATGCATAAGATTTATAATTTAAACCTATATTGACTAACCAACAAGATATAGCACAAAGTAGACCTGGTGCCACATCTCAAGAGCTAGTAGTTCAGCTATACCTGTACCAGCCTGAAAATAAGAGAAGTAAAATTTGAGATGTTCAATAACTGAATGAGTCATGTCAAATTCTTTGCCACATTCTTATAAATCTATTATCAGAATTTTAACGAATTCTCACTTCCCCAGCGCCAAAGAACAGAAATGTGTGATCAGCCAATGTTCCTCCGAGCGATTTCAGTGCTGCAACTAGCCCTGATAAAACCACAGCTGCTGTACCCTGCAAGGAGTGGAGACAGAAATTTAAACTCCTCTAAATATTCCTTCATCAGACATGGCTATTGGCCTCCAAAAAGCCTACCTGAATATCATCATTGAAGACCAGATGGGTAGGGCCATACTTTTCCAATAGCTCAAAAGCATTATGGTTCGCAAAATCTTCAAACTGCAGATTAGATCAGAAGATCCATTTTTTCCAGCAAATAATATCTCATGAAAAAAATGAGGATACATAATATTAAAAAAGATTAGTCTACCTGTACTAAGACCTTTTCACCATAGTTCTGCTTGATGGCGGTCATAAATTCATGCAGAAAATCTCTATACTCCTGGATATTGTGCAACTTATTTTAAAATTTTAATGAAAGAGACCTTTTATCGAAATAAGATCAGCGTCAATGTACCACTTATATATCCAAGTTCCGACTCACCTTCCCAATCTCCCTCCTTTGCCTGATTCCAATGTAGAATTCATCATTCAGCAACTTCTCATTATTGGTACCGACATCAATATTTATAGGCAAGCACTGCCCACAGTGGAAAGAAATCATAAACAACAATTTTCACTGAGATAAGAGAGAAATAAAGATGGGAAAGATGAAACTCAAATAATGTAGAATTCTCAGTTGGTATAACGCACAACCAATATAAGATAACTTTCTAAGAGCAAAACATATTTATGATAACTAGCAAAATATTTTTTTTTACCAAAAGAGAGAGTTTTTGGTACAAATATCGGAATTCTTATATAATAAGAAATTGTCTCACCGCTGAAGGTCTAACTCCCCCGAGTGCGGTGTACAGCGCAAGTTTACCAACAGGTATGCCCATTCCCTGCCACAATTCACAAAATTAACAAAAAAAATCTATAATAACAAAAAAACACTTGCAGAGATAATAACAAACAATCGCAATAACAGAATAAAAAAATTAATTACAAATAACAAAATTCACCTGGCAACCAAGGTCCCCAAGTCCCAAAATTCTCTCACCATCAGTCACAACAATAACTTGAATACTCTTCTCCGGCCAGTTCTTCAATACCTCGAGAATCTTTCCCCTGCAAAAAACAGCTATGCAAATTCAATCCTGATTTTGAAAGTGACAATTTTATAATTCAAAGCTCAAACTGAATCATTATACTTCTCATTTAAGCTGATGTAAAGTCCGCGCGGACGCCTAAATATGCTACCATATTTTTGGCAAGCCTCGCCAACAGTTGGAGTGTAAATAATAGGCAGAAGTTCCTCCATGTAATCGACCAGAAGCTTAAAGAATAACTTCTCATCTCTATCCTATAAAAACCAAAAGCATAAAATTTGAAACTTGAAAACATCCGAGTCTTGGTCATAAAGGTCGTAGACAATTCAATTCACAATGTTGAGGTCCCTGTGTATGCAGTCTGGACCTTAACCTCGTATTTTCAAATATCTAACTGTCATTTTTATGAATTTCTTTCAATTCAAACTTTCTGTTCAAGAGTACTACCAGTAATTCCATCAAAGTTATGTACTTGTGCAATGGAGCTTCAAAACTCCGAAGATTTTGCATCAATCTCTTCTCCTGAGAAACACATTCTCAAAAAACTCAAGACCCAAAACCAAACACTGTCACAAAATTTACCAATTTTCATGTTTAAAAACTTAATCACAAATGCAAGAGAATATATATAATATAAACCTGAAGTTGCTGGCTTATAACCGCTGGAGGAAGAAGGCCACGCAAGTAATGTGCATCTCTCTCCTTATGAGTAAAAGCCAATCCCTTGTTGTGTCGAGGATCTCTCAGTAAGTTATAGCCACTGCATAAAATATCATTTGCAACATAATTCACTACAATAACAAATATAAGTCACTGCCTAGCGCTATTTGCATACCAGATCAACTTGGACATGACCACACGGAGTGGGGAACAAAAAACCAGGAATCCATGAGACAGAGAAGAATTATCTTGAATATAAATATAAGAAAATTATCTTGCATATAAGATATAAGCAGACAGAGAGGGTCCTATGCAAATACCTGGCAACAGAGAGGGTCCAGGGGGTGATAAGCTGATCCTCAGTAGCACAATCCTCGCCATACACATCTTGAACACCACCGCCCACGGTGGATCTAGTATCAACAGTAGTACTGCTACCATCTTTCTTCTCATCCATACTTGCAAACCAACAACAACACAAGCCTCTTCTTCTTGTTATTTGCTCACTCAAACTAATTGCAACCACACTGATTTTCACTGCTCGTTGCATATAAAGTTACAGATGCATATAATATAATATTATTGTATGTTGGGCTTAACTTGACTAGCTGACTGCTGCTGCATGCAAGGAGGGAGGTGGCAGATTCTAGTTCAATTTTAGAAATGGTGGCGACACGTGTTAACTACCCACTTATTTCAACACAATCTTTTTCCTCCATAAATTTTATCTCTAGCTTTTTTTGTAAAAATCTTTAACAGATTTTATTAATGATTTGAAATAAACTTATAATCGGGAGAAATGGTTGAAAAAGAAATAAACAAATTAAATAATTAGCCGATTTATTTCCGAATTGTTTAATTAAATTAAGACAAATATTTTGAAAATTAAAAATGAAGGTAATAATTTCCTGAGCAATTCGGCCTGCATTTACCCTTGAAACCGTAGTTTCACAATTGACTCTTACATTAATTTCATGGATGGTGCAATTTTCCGAGGACTCAATTGCAACCACTAAGTTTAGAGTTATAAAAATATTTTTGTGAGAGTTGAGCACATTAGATTTTCACCGCCGTTTCCCGCGCATCCCACATATCTGCCGGTCGAACATCAGCTATAATACCGCCAAAAGTGTTGTTGATGCGAGATATTTAGACTCCCAATGCACCATCAAATTCATTTTCAACACAATTAGCATTTCACACAAAGCAAGACGTATCGCATAAAACGAGACAATCAAACACACAAATAATAACTTAAACACAACAAAATGAAAAATCAAAATTCAAATATCTCGGAATAACACCAAATTTTAATATGTTTCTAAATCAAAGATTTTGAATCCAAAAGCTGAATATTATTATAAAATTCGAGCTCTTCCTTTAGTAAATCTGAAAACTAAAGTGAAGAACTATTATGAAATTTTCGATTTATGTGGAATAAACTCGATTTTATTGAAGAAAAAGTAAATAAAAGAAGGAGATGGAGATCAAGATGGGTATAAAAGGTGAAAATGGAGATGGGGCAGCTAAAGTTAAAGAAAGTTGACGCGGTGAGTGAGAGAAAACTCACTTTCTCTTGCAGCTATAAAAAAATTACTTATACGACTGTTCATAAATTAATAATTACATCTTATAAAAAAATTACATATTTATTATACGATTTTATAATATGAATCCAATGTAATTTGCTAACTTTATTTGTAGTAGAGTTCTCTTGTACTCTAAAGAAAATTAGGCAATATCATTGTTGCATTAACAACATCCTTTTCTGAGATTAATTCCATTATGCTGTCATTTTCTGTTTCATCCTCTTTTTCATGTCTAACGATATTACTAATAATTTGTTCATCATTCAACACTTCTAGTAAATTAAGGTTAGTTAGATTAAATTTTTATTTAATCTATCTTTAATTGATAAGATAAACCCGCTAAGTTATTTTAGGAGGTTAATATAATCGGGTAAGATTAACTAAATAGGACATGAGATCAAACTAAACTAAATTACCTTTATTATATGAAATTAAAATTCATAAAACTGTATGTAGGTACTTATAATAATAACCATTTAGTATCGATAACAAAAGGAGTGTAACCGTTATTTTATAAAACATACATTTTTAGAAACAATTGGGCATACACCAATCGATATCATATTGACACCAACAATCCAATAATATACTACTATGATTACACACCAATCATACTACATTCTACCATTACAATTCAATTCAATTTCAATAGTCGTCATAATCGACCAAAGACTCTCACATTTCTTAATTAAACAATTAAACCAACATACAACCTCGCAAATCAACCAACCATATTTCATTTCGTGCTAACATTAATTTGTAACCATAACACGGACTTAAATTATATGAATAATGACATATTTTTTAACACATGTCAACTTAACTACGAAATTGAGCCAAGTAAGCAACAATCGAACCGTACTTAAAAAATTTCGAACCAAATCTCAAAATTTTATCTTTAAAAAAAATCACAATTTGATATGCAGGCATGTATCACTAAAATAAACATTCAGTCATAAAAATAAATTAATAATTGGTTAAACCAACAAAACGAACCCAAAACTCGAACTCGATCTTAAAATATTTCATTCACATAAATGTAGCATCTGAAAAATAACGAAAACAAGCATGCATGATCATATAAAACATTTAAGCACAATTTAAGCATATTTCCAATTCCATCAACATTGGTGGTGTAGGAGTCTCTTAGCAGCACCTTCTTGTCTTCAGTATCCGTATAAGTGTTGAACATTGTACAGTCATAGCATATATGGCGGGAGGCGCCAGTGTCTAACCACCACCCATCAGCTTCACCAACAAGGTTAACCTCCATGATCATCGCAACGAAGGTCTCTTCAATATTTTTAGCTTGTTGACCTTGACGCTTGAGTCTACACTTCTTCGCCATATGTCCTGGATTTTCACAATTAAATTATGGAACATTCCAGCGGGATTCTGGGGTGGTTTTTGTGCTGTCTGATTCTTCAGAGGTTGAGAGTTTTCTTGCAGGTTGCGGTTCTCCTTATTGAAATTTTTCGTCTTAGGCTTCAGACCCGCACCAGAGTTCTTCTTTGTTGGACATAACCAACACCTCTTCCTTTTGATCTTGCTTTCGAACTTCATCTTCAATCCTGAGGTGGGTGATAGACTCTCTTAGGAGAACTCAGTAGTTCTATGCCTTAAGATATTCTTGAAATCTTTCCAGCTTGGCAGAAACTTGTCTATCATCAATACTAGAAAAAGGTCAATAGACATCTGTTCTGCTTTGATGTCTATTTCCTTCAAAATCGATATCTACGTGGGTGTAGAAAAAAATATTTTTTTTAACATCGGTCCAAAACCGATGTAAAATGTCAACCCAAATATCGGTTCCTTCTCTTTCACATCAGTACAGAACCATTACAAAATATCACCACAGACTAGTATAAATAAAAAAACTTTGTAGCTTTTTTATATAGGTATAATAGGAGGTTTTAAGTAAGTTTAACATATCATACACAAGGATTAAACAAGAATTTACATCAGTAAATTAGAAAAACAGATGTATATTAGGCCTATTAACATCAATTGTACACTAAACGGCGAGGGGCGGCGATAACAGAGAATACACAACAACGGCCAATATTACAGCGATTATACACACATGCGTGTATTATCACGTCTGAAAATGAAAGAACAAAAAAGCGGCGCTTACCAAAATAGGGGTGGAAAGAGATACAGAAAGGAGAGAATAAGAGAGTGAAAAAGAGAGAGGGAGAAGAAGAGAGACAAAATAGAGAGACTGTTAAGTGGAATTTATGACACTTATTTATGCTCTACTAAGCTTTGAGTTGGTGTATTTGTACTCAAGTTGTTTGTGTTTTAACATGTTTTCAAGTATTTTTGCATTCCAGGCTTTACTTCGTGAATCGGGTGAATTAGCATTGTTTTGATGCTAATATGATGTTTAGTGACTAACAAATTTTTGGCGCCACTGCCGGGGACTACAGTTTTAAATTTTAGTTTATGTGCTTTCCATCAGTGGTCGTTAAAGTTCATTGACTCGGACATTATTATTTATTTATTTCCTTGTTTTATTTCAGGTGATCTAGCGAGGGTGTATGCATACGCCTTCGCGTACTCGTAAGAGAACACTGGATAAGGCCGAGGAAGAAATTGTGGTAGTTCGTAGGGAAGTTTTTGAGGAAGAAAAGAAGGTAGAAGAAAAAGATAAAGTTGAAGAGCCAATTGTAGTAGCTATGGGTGATCAAGCAGAAAATCCGAAAGCTTTGATGGACTATTCTAAGCCTAAGATTAATGACATTCAGTCTAGCATCATTAGACCAGCCATCAGGGCTAACACTTTTGAGATCAAGTCAAGCACGATCCAGATGATACAGAACTCAGTTCAGTTTGGGGGTTCTCCCACTGAAAACTCCAACATGCACATCAGGGATTTCATCGAGATCTGCGACACTTTCAAGTTAAATGATGTGACTGAAGATATTATCAAGCTACGTCTCTTTCCATTCTCTCTGAGGGACAAAGCTAAGTGTTGGTTACATTCTCTACCAGCAGGGTCTATCACTACTTGGAAAGATCTTGCTCAAAAGTTTCTCACTAAATTCTTCCCCATGGCGAAAACTGCAGCAATCGGGAATGCTCTTACCCAGTTCGCGCAGCAAACTAGAGAATCTCTGTGTGAGGCTTGGGATCGATATAAGGAGATGTTAAAGAAGTGCCCACATCATGGAATTCCTGATTGGATGATTATCAACTGTTTCTACAATGGATTGGGTGCTACTTCTAGACCAATGCTTGATGCAGCATCAGGAGGAGCCTTGTGGGCTAAGAGCTACGATGAAGCTTATAAACTTATTGAACAGATGGCTGCTAATGAGTACCGGAATCCTTCCCAGAGACTGACTCAGGGAAAAGTAGCAGGAATTCTGGAGTTGGATGCAGCAACTGCTATAGCTGCCCAACTTAAGGCTTTGACAATGAAGGTTGACACTTTGGCTAATTATGGAGTTAATCAAATCACTAGTATCTGTGAGCTTTGTGCTGGTGCCCATAAGACTGATCAGTACGCAATTTCTAGTGAATCAACTCAGTTCGTGAGCAACTTCCAGCGATCGCAGCAACCTGTGTCAGCCACCTATCATCCTAATAATCGCAATCATCCTAATTTCAGTTGGAGCAACACTCAGAATGCTGTTCAACAGCCTTATCAACAGTATCTAGCTAAGCAGTACAAACCCCTGGTTTTCAGCAACCACAGTATGCACCAAAACAACAACTCTAGCTGTAACAAGCTAATGGAAAATCTGCATTAGAGGAGTTGAAGCTCATGTGCAAGAGTCAAGTTGTTTCTATCAAGACCTTGGAAAATCAGATTGGGCAAATTGCCAATGCGTTGCTAAATCATCAACCTGGTACATTGCCTAGTGACACTGAAGTGCCAGGAAAGAAGGAAGCTAAAGAGCAGGCAAAGACAATCACTTTGAGGTCTGGGAAGGTTGCGAATCCCGAACAAACTCAAGAGTTGACTGCAGAAGCTGGGGCTGAGAAAGAAGCAAAGCAGCAGGATGAGGAAGTGGAACCAAGGAAGACTACTGTTGAGCACACTCTGCCTGAGGGTAATACAGGGGAGAAACAGATCTATCATCCACCGTATTTTCCTAAGAGGCTGCAAAAGAAAAAGCTGGACAAGCAATTCAAGAAGTTTCTGGAGGTGTTCAAGAAACTTCATATCAACATACATTTCGCTGAGCCTCTCAAGCAGATGCCTAGTTATGCAAATTTTATGAAAGGTATTCTCTCTCGAAAAGTGAAGCTAGATGATTTAGGACTGTCTCTCTCACGGAGGAATGCAGTGTTGTGCTGCAGCAGAAGTTGCCTCCAAAGCTTAAAGATCCAGGAAGCTTCACTATTCCATGTACTATTGGAAAAGTGTCTTTTGACAGATGCTTATGTGACTTGGGCGCTAGCATCAATCTGATGCCTTTGTCAATCTTCAAACAGTTGGATCTACCTGATTCCAAATCGACGTATATAACTTTGCAGTTGGTCGACCGTTCTATTACATATCCATGAGGTATTGTGGAGGATGTCTTGGTCAAGGTTGATAAACTCATGTTTCTTGCTGATTTTGTAATTCTTGATTTTGAGGAGGATAAGAAGATTCCCATAATCTTGGGAAGGCCTTTCTTGGCAACTGGCCGAACCTTGATTGATGTGCAGAAGGGCGAGCTTACAATGTGAGTGTTGTATCAAGATATAACTTTCAGTGTGTTCAATGCTATGAAATTTCCTACTGATAATGAGGAGTGCTTAAAAGTCGAGTTGGTCGATTCGGTGGTCACATCGGAACTTTATCACATGCTAAGGTCTGACGCCTTAGAAAAAGCCTTATTGGGAAATTCGGACAGTGAAGATGACGAAGGTGATGAGCAATTGCAATATTTGAATGCTTCTCCCTGGAAGAGGAAGATCGATATGCCTTTTGAATCTCTTGGAATGGAAGAATTGAGCAAAGCTCCTAAACACCTCAAGTCTTCTATTGTGGAAGCTCATACTCTTGAGCTTAAGCCTTTACCTGAACATTTGAGGTATGCTTTTTTAGGTGATGCATCTACTCTTCCTGTTATTATTGCATCTGATCTTTCAGGTAGTGATGAGGAAAAGCTTTTGAGAATTCTGAGAGAGTTCAAATCGGCAGTTGGATGGACTATAGAAGATATCATGGGAATCAACCCTTCTTACTGCATGCATAAAATTCTGCTAGAAGAAGGTAGCAAGCCTACTATCGAGAAGCAAATAAGACTTAATCCAATCATGAAGGAAGTAGTGAAGAAGGAAATTCTAAAGTGGCTCGATGCAGGGATCATTTATCCTATCTTTGACGGTTCATGGGTAAGCCCGGTTCAATGTGTGCCAAAGAAAGGTGGAATTACTGTGGTAGCAAATGAGAAGAACGAGCTTATTCCTACATGGACAGTCACGGGGTGGAGGGTCTGCATGGACTATAGGAAGCTGAAGAAAGCCACTAGGAAGGACCACTTTCCATTACCCTTTATTGATCAGATGCTTGACAGATTAGCTGGTCATGAGTATTGTTGTCTTCTAGATGGCTATTCGGGTTACAATCAGATTTGTATTGCTCCAGAAGATCGGGAGAAAACTACCTTCACTTGTCCATTTGGTACTTTCGCCTTCAGACGAGTTTCTTTTGGTCTGTGTGGTACATCAGCCACATTTCAGAGATGAATGATGGCCATATTTTTCGTTATGATTGGTCAGAATGTGGATGTGTTCATGGACGACTTCTCAATATTTGGTGATTCTTTTGATGAATGCTTGCAAAATCTTGGACATGTTCTCAAAAGGTGTGTTGAGACCAATCTGGTTCTCAATTGGGAGAAATGTCATTTTATGGTGCGTCAGGGCACTATTCTCGGGCACAAGGTTTCTAATAAAGGTCTAGAGGTAGATAAATCCAAGGTGAGGGTCATTGAGAATCTTCCTCCACCTATTTATGTTAAGGGAATTCATAGTTTTCTTGGTTATGCGGGTTTCTACAGGCGTTTCATCAAAGATTTCTCGAAAATTTCAAAACCTTTGTGTCGTCTGTTAGATAAAGATGTTCCTTTTAAATTTGATGACGAGTGCCTTGCATCTTTTGAGACATTGAAGAAGAGTTTAATCACGGCACCCGTCATAACCGCACCTGATTGGAATGAGCCTTTTGAGATAATGTGCGATGCAAGTGATTATGCAGTTGGGGCAGTTCTTGGACAGATGAAGAACAACGTATTTCATGTGGTCTACTATGCTAGTAAGACACTCAACGGTGCTTAACTGAATTATACTACTACAGAGAAAGAACTTTTGGCTATTATCTACGGTTTTGAGAAATTTCGATCTTATCTACTTGGGACTAAGGTGACAGTTTTAACTGACCACGCTGCAATTCAATATCTCATCTCGAAGAAGGACTCGAAGCCTAGATTGATTAGATGGGTTCTTTTGCTCCAAGTATTTGAACTAGAGATCAAGGACATAAAAGGAACTAAAAATCAAGTTGTTGATCATCTCTCGCGTTTAGAGAATCCTAATGCTACCTCATTGGATAAGACCTTGATAAATGAGTCTTTTCCCGATGAGCAGCTGTTTGGAGTGCAAGAAGAAGAGCCGTGGTTTGCAGACATTGTGAAATACCTTGTGAGTAACATCATGCCTCCTGACTTATCTTATGCTCAAAGGAAGAAGTTTCTTCATGAAGTGTAATGGTATATGTGGGATGAGCCATTTCTTTTTCGCCAATGAACTGACCAAATCATCAGGAGATGTATTCCTTACAGCGAAACGGGGGGATCTTGTGAGATTGCCACTCAACGGCTGTGGAGGACATTATGGTGGAGAAAAGACAGCAGCTTGTGTTCTTCAAGCAGGGTTCTTTTGGCCAACATAGTTTAAAGATGCTCATCAGTTTGTTTTGAAATGTGATCGATGTCAACGAGTGGGTAATATGTCTAAGAAGGATGAGATGCCTCTTAATGTGCTTCTCGAGGTTGAGGTCTTCGATGTTTGGGGAATTGACTTCATGGGGCCATTTGTCTCATCTTGCAACAATCAGTATATCCTGTTGGCGGTTGATTACATGTCAAAATGGGTTGAAGTTAAGACGTTGCCAACGAACGATGCGAAAGTGGTGCTTAATTTTCTTCACAAGCAGATATTCACAAGGTTTGGGACTCCAAGAGTCAGAATCAGTGATGAGGGGTCGTATTTTTGCAACAATAAGTTCACTGCAATGATGAAAAGGTATAATGTGAATCATCGCATTGCTACAGCTTATCATCCTCAGACAAATGGTCAAGCTGAGGTATCTAACAGGGAGATCAAGCGAATTTTGGAGAAAGTGGTATGTCCATCAAGAAAGGATTGGTCTTTGAAGCTTGATGAAGCTGTTTGGATGTATAGAACAGCATATAAGACTCCATTGGGAATGAAGCCATTTCAGTTGGTTTATGGTAAGGGGTGTCATTTGCCTGTGGAGCTCGAGCATAAAGCTTATTGGGCTTTGAAGAAATTAAATTTGGACTTGGATGCAGCTGGAAAGAAAAGAATGCTTCAATTGAATGAACTTGACGAGTTCCGACTTCAAGCTTATGAAACAACAAGATATATAAGGAGAAAGTCAAGAGGTGGCATGATCGGGGTCTAGTGCTCAAGAAATTTATGCAATAAGTTCTTTTATTCAACTCTCGTCTCCGTCTTTTTCCTGGAAAGTTGAAGTCACGATGGTCAGGGCCCTTCATAATCAAAACTGTGTTTCCACATGGAGCGGTGGAAATTTTTGAGAATGATCAAAGGTTGAAGCATTATTATGGTAATACGGCAACCTGCGAGGTGGTTAGTGCCGTTTTATTGTCCACTTGATCTCAAGATTTTACGTCGAGCTAGCGACGTAAAAGAAGCACTTCTTGGGAGGCAACCCAAGTATGTTGTATATTAGTAGGTAGAGGAGGCAAGTAGAAAAGAGAAAAACACAAAAAAAGAAAAAAATTCAGGGCCAAGTACAGAAGTTGGGCGCGCCAGCACTGGCCAAGCGCGCGGCCGCGCTGTTTTTCCAGAAACCAAGTGCGTCGGCGCTGTCCTAGTGCGCGCCCGCGCCTGTATTCCATAGTTAGAGCACGCTCACGCTGTCCTAGTGCGCGACCGCGCTGGGTCCCTGTTCCGAAAAAAAATAAAAACAGTAGTTTTATTAAAGAAAATCGGGATTTTAAGTCCAAAATCAATTCTAACCAGATTTTTACTCTTCCACATCCCATAATTCCCTCTCCTAATCAATTGCATTATTCCCACGATTCCCATAATCAATTCCCACTTCTATTCCTTATCAAATTCACACCCCTCCACCTATAAATACATACACTTGCATACAACTTCTCCACCAATCCACAAACTCTCAAACACAAATTCTCTTTAAACACTTAAGCTTTTATTCTTTCTTTTTTAATCCCGATGGCACCCAAAAGACAGAGAACTCAAGTTGGAAGCAGCGCCACCGATTCTTCTACTACGAGTGGTGTGAGGCCCAGGTTCTCTACTCCTGAGGCTGAGGAGGAGTACACGAGGCTTCTCTCGAAGCCTATTGCTAAGGAGAGAGGATTTCTGCTATCAGGGAATGATGGTAAGCTGTTGGAGATAATTTTTGGAGATGGGCTGGGTTCCTTTTTGTGAGGCTCCCACTGCTGTGCCCATGAGTGTTGTGCGGAAGTTCTACACCAATGCTAAGGCGGAGAAGAATGGTTTCACGGTGGTGAGAGGGAGGACTGTTGAGTATAGTGCTGAGGCTATCAGGACAGTGATTGAGCAGCCTGCGAGGAAGGTGGGCCAGGACACTTGGAATGATAAGACTTCCGAGGACTTCGATTTGGATCTCATCATTGCTACTCTCTGTATACCTGAGACTCATTGGAAGTTCAAGAGGGGCACTACTGATTACTTTACGTTCCCTGCTTCATGCATGAACAAGTATGCACAGGCTTGGAACTCGTTTATTTGTGCTAACATCATGCCATCTTCGTATGTGCATGAGATTACTGTGGAGCGTGCTCGTCTTCTTTGGGGTATTCTACAGGGTGATTATATTGATTTGGGGATGGTGATAT